>NW_026606332.1:240000-405813 GCF_029834395.1 Sorex fumeus
CCTCCCTCTCCCTCTCTCTCCATCTGTCTCTCTCCCTCTCTTTCCTCTCCTTCCCTCCCTCTGTCTCTCTCTCCCTCTCTCTTCATCTCTGTCTCTCTCTCCATCTCTCTCTCCCTCTCTCTCCTTCTCTCTGTCCCTCTCTCTCTTTCTCCCTGTCTCTCTCCCTCTCTTTCCCTCTGTTTTTCTCTCTCCCTCCCTCTCTCTCCCTCCCTCTCTCTCCCTCCTTCTCTCTCCCTCCCTCCCTCCCTCTCTCTTCATCTCTGTCTCTCCATCTGTGTCTCTCTCTCCATCTCTGTCTCTGTCTCTCCTTCTCCCTCCCTCTCTCTCTCCCTCCCTGTCTCTCTCCCTCTCTTCCCCTCTGTTTTTCTCTCTCCCTCCCTCCCACTCCCTCCCTCTCTCTCCCTCCCTCCCTCTCTCCCTCTCCCTCTCTCCCTCTCTCCTTCCCTCCCTCCCTCTCCCCCCCCCCAACTCTTGTGAGTTTGGGCCACATCCGCCGAGCCTCAGAGCCTCCTCCCAGCTAGCCCTGCTCTCAAGGGTCACTCCTGCTAGACTTCAGACCGCTGGATGCAGTACCAGGGCTGGAGCCGGGGTCGGCTGCAATCGTGGCCCTTAGGGTGACATTTTTGAAATGCCACTTGGGCAGTTTTTCTCTTGTTTTCTTGTTTTCATGGTGGTTTTTTTTTGTTTGTTTTGCTTTTTGGGGTATCCCACGCGGCGGTGCTCGGGGGTTCCTCCCGGCTCTGCTCTCAGGGATCACTCCTGGCGGTGCTCGGGGGACCCGACGGGATGCCGGGGATCGAACCAAGGTTGGCTGCGTGCAAGGCAAAGGCCCTCCCCGCTCCGCTACTGCTCTGGCTCCCTCTCTTCTGCCATTTTCGCCAACTTCTTTCCTCCACAAGAGAGAAGACGTTTCACTTATTTCCTTTCCTTTTATTTCTTTTATGTCTTTAATCGAATCGCTGGAGCAATAGCACCGCGGGGAGGGCGTTTGCCTGGCACACGGCCGACCCGGGTTCGATTCCTCCGCCCCTCTCGGAGAGCCCGGCCAGCTCCCGAGAGGATCCCGCCCGCACGGTGGCAGAGCCCGGCAGCTCCCCATGGTGGCGTCTCCGAGATGCCAGACCCAGTCACAAGAACAAGTCTCACCATGGAGACGCGACTGGTGCCCGCTCGGGCAAATGGATGAGCCACCGGAGGACAGTGCTACCGTGCTACACTGACTGAATCACCACCAGACGCACAGTTGCAGAGTTGTTCCTAGTGGGGATTCAGTCATACGGTGTTCCAATCGCCCCGGAAAAGGGAGTTTTAGAAGGGCAGGCAGGAGGGAGGGAGGGAGGGAGGGAGGGAGACAGACAGACAGACAGACAGACAGACACAGAGAGACAGAGAGAAGAGGAAAGGAGGGGGAGAGAGAAAGAGAGAGAGGGAAGCAGAGGGAGAGAGAGAGACAGACACAGAGACAGAGAGACAGAGACAGAGAGGAGAAAGAGGGAAGGAGGGGGAGGGAGAGAGAGAAAGAGACAGGAGAAAGAGGGAAGGAGGGAGAGAGGGAGGGAGAGAGAGAAAGAGGGAGGGAGAGAGACAGGAGGAAGAGAAAGGGAGGGAGGGAGAGAGAGAGAAAGAGAGAAAGACAGAAGGAGGGAGGGAGGGAGACAGACAGACACAGAGAGACAGAGACAGAGAGGAGAAAGAGGGAAGGAAGAGAAGAGAGGGAGAGAGAGAGAAAGAGAGACAGAGAGAGACACACAAACAGAGACAGACAGAGGAGGAAGAGGGAAGGAGGGAGAGAGAGAGAAAGGGAGGGAGACAGAGACAGACAGACAGAGAGGAGGAAGAGAAAGGGAGGGAGGGAGAGATAAAGAGAGACAAACAGAGGTGAAAGAGGGAGGGAGACAGACACAGACACAGAGAGACAGAGACAGAGAGACAGGAGAAAGAGGGAAGGAAGGGGAGGGAGAGAGAGAGAAAGACAGACAGAGAGAGACACACAGACAGAGAGACAGAGGAGAAAGAGGGAAGGAGGGAGAGAGAGAGAAAGAGGGAGGGAGCGTAAAACAGAGACAGAGAGGAGAAAGAGAAAGAGGGAGGGAGAGAGAGAGAAAGAGAGACAGAGACAGAGGACAAAGAGGGAGGGAGACAGAGACAGACACAGAGAGACAGAGACAGAGAGGAGAAAGAGGGAAGGAGGGGGAGAGAGAGAGAAAGAGAGAGAGACAGAGAGGAGAAAGAGAGGGAGGGAGGGAGGGACAGTTGAGCAGGGCCCTTCCCTGAGCATGGCCAGGCAGGGTTGGATCCTGGGCACCCCCTGTGATCCCCCCGCCCGAGCCCACCGGTCATGACCCCTGAGTGCAGACCCAGAGATAAACACCATAAGTCGACCGTAGCCAAGCTTTCCGCCCAGCCCCGCAAATAATAAAATAAAACTGCACCAATTTGGGGCCCGAGAGGGAATGCCCCAGGGTGAAGGCGGTTGGGTGTGAGGAGCCCGCCCTGCTTTTGTTCCTGGTACAGCGCAGAGCCCCCAGACCGCCGGGTCTGTCCTGGGGAACAGGAAGGAGCAATGTCGTGGGACCCTCTGGGATGCCGGGGATCGAACCCGGGTCGTCCGCGTGCCAGGCCAACGCCCTCCCCGCTGGGCTCTCGCTCCGGCCCTGCTCTTCGGTTTCAGTAGTGTCTCCTGCCTCTGTGCTCAGGGGTGCCTGTTGGTGAGGCTCCGGGTACCGTGTTCCGTGTCGGGGACTGATTCGGCGTCCTTCATGCACCGAAGGCAGACGTGTTGGCCCCGTGCCGTCTCTCTGGCCCGGGCGTCCGTCGGAAAGCAGGAGGCCCGTGCAGACACGCTGGCCCTCCCGTTGCCGGCTGGCCGTGACTTTTCTCTGCTTGGCCGGCCGCACGCTCTCCGCAAACAAGCCGCGTGTCTGGGGGGGGCAGTGTAGGCGTCATTCACGCCAGCGTGTTCCTGGGTGTCTGCCCCGTGCCTCTTGCTCGTGTGGCTCTCGAAGCAGGCCCTCCCTGTGCCTCCGCTGCCATACCTGGCGGCCCACGGTGGGTGGACATCAACCAGCCCGCACTCAGGAAGGAGGGAATTTGCCCCAACACGGGGCCAAGGAGCCCTGCAGAGGGGAGGCACCGTGGAGACCCGGGCAGCGGGGGCTGGACTCTGCTTGCAGCGGGAGGGAGGGAGTGCTCCCGCAGCAGGGCTGGCTGGACCCCTCCGAAGCCCACGCCAGGCTTGGAAACGGGGGTTTGCACAGAGGCACCGAGGGAATGCCGCCGGGAGCGTGTTCCCTCCTGAAGCAGCGCCCTCGGAGGCTGCAGAAAGACGGCGGCCCCAGGGGCTGTTCTTGGACTCCACATCTGTGTGCACCCATGTACATGCACGTGTGCACATGCCCACACGTGCACAGGCACACATGTATGCACACGCATGCACACACATGGATATGTGCACACATGTATACTCATACACACATGTATACACTCACACGCGTGCATGTGTACACACGAGTACACACGCAAATATGCATACATACACGCGTGTATGCGTGCGCACTTGCATACGTACACACATGAACACACACATACACATGTATACACATGCACACATGTATACATGCTCATATGCACATGCATGCATACGTGCACACATGTCTGCGCACAAATGCATACACACAGATGAATGCACACGCACACACATGCAAACATGTATACACGCACACATACACACGTGCACGCATGCATACGTACACACATGAATACACACGTACACATGAGTACACATGTATACAAATGCACACATGTATACATGGACACATGCACATCCGTGCATACATATACACATGTATGTGCACTCATGCACACACATGCATACATACATGTATACATGCACACGTGAACACATGTATACACATGTACACGCGTGAATACACATGCATACACACATGCACACGTAGACACATGAATACACACATAAGCACATGCAAACACATACATGTACACATGCATGCACCACATGCATACGTACACATGCATGCACATGCACACATGCCTACATACGTCCACATATGAATGCACATGCACACGGATACATGTACACGGACACATGCGCACACATATGCCACATGCACACGCACACACATGTATACACATGCACATGGGTACACACGCACATGCGTGCCCACACGCACGCACCAGGCGTGCGCACCGTCCCGCTTCATGTCCCCGAGGGCACGTGGAACCGAACCCCGAGCCTCCTTCATGCCCGTCTTAACCTGGACGAGCACAGCGGCTCGCGCGTGGACGCGGTCACGGGGTCGTGGCGTCTCTGCGGCGCGCCACGGTCCCGAGCCTAGGCTGCGTCCAGGCCTCCCTCCTGCCCCCACACCCAGCTGCCTTCCTGGCGGCCGTGCGTGGGATGCCGCCTTCAAAGGCTCTGCCCACGGCCTGCCCTTTTGAACCCGCTCGTGGCCGCGGCCGCCACCTGCGTGGCCCAAACAGCCGGTTTCCTGCTGAGTGTCCCGGCGCCCCGAAACAGGCTCCCCCTGTGTTGGCCTGCGGCCCTGCTCGGCGCCGGGCGTGTGCTCTGTGATTACGGTCGCTCCGTCTTCGCGGTTGGCTCTTGACCAAGTGCTTCAGGCTCCCCCAGGGAATTCCCCTTTCCCTCCGTGGCATCCGGATGCTTCCGAGCGCCCTAGCCAGCAGCCCGGGTCCCCCGAGGTCGTCGTGCACCTCGCCTTGGTGCTTGGCCTCTCTTGGGACGCTCCCCGAGTCAGGTTTGGCAGCGAACTTAGAAGTCCAAACTTTTGCTGTATTGGTGGTGTTCTAGTTCCTGTGTTGTCTTCTCTTGGGCTGGACCGATACCACAGCGGGGAGGGCGTTGGCCTTGCAAGCGTCCAACACGGCCGACCCGGGTTCGATTCCTCCGCCCCTCTCGGGGAGCCCGGTAAGCCACCGAGAGTATCTTGGCCCGCACGGCAGAGCCTGGCCAGCTCCCCGTGACGTCTTCGAGATGCCAGACACAGTCACAACAAGTCTCACGATGGAGACGTGACTGGGCCCGCTCGCTGAACAACAGGAGGACAGTGACAGTGACAGTGATTGTCTTCTCTTATTTTACTCTGACCAGTGTTGTCCGCTTCAGCACAGAAAGACCGACAGTGCTGTGCTCCTACTGTTTGGGAGCTGATCGACTCTGAAATCTGTCCAGTCCTGGGCACCGTCCTAATTCCTTGACTCGGGCTTCAGTCCTGTAGTTCCTGACCCCCCTCCCCCCCGCCCCCCAAAGGGAGGTCCCGCCGTGGGACTGGGACGGACCCGGGGCAAGTGACAAAGCTACCTTGGCATCGGAATGGGACAATTCAGGAAGCAGAAGAGCACGCGGACTTGATGCAAGCTGTTATGACTTAAGAGACAGGACCCCCGTGGGGAAGGACACGCTGAACTTGGCCTGAGGACTTAGTCTAGGATTTACGGTAGAAGTCATGCTTGCTCTCAGAGCCCAGAGAAACAAGTTTTGGAATCTGCATCTCTTTGCAGTGTTTATCCAAATAACTGCAAGCATTCATAAGAAGTAAACCGAATTGTGTAACACGTACAGCTAGAAGGAAACGGAGAGGCAAGGTAGATGTCCCTGGGAGACAGAGTTAATCCCCCAAGAGAATCACCTCCGCGGAGAGGCTTGACCTCTGTGAATGATCAGTCTGACACCTACGTGCCGTCCTGAACCTCAACCCCCTCAGGTGTGGTATAAGGGATCCCAACAGCTCTGCATCCAGCGGGCCATTGGGACCTTCAGTCTCTTTGTCTCTGTTGGGGAGGGCATCGGCCACCCAACACACATGGCCTGCACCCACACTCACAACTCAGTCCGGGTCCTGGTGTCCAGGTCCTCGTACCTGATTCTCTGCTGGAGATTCTTAACACATCTTCACGTTTCCCTCAGAGTCCTTCTGAATTTCTCTCCGGCTGTGTGTGTGTGTGTGTGTGTGTGTGTGTGTGTGTGTGTGTCTGGCTCTGGGCACGGCTGGTGGGGTAGCCCTGCCTGAGGTTCTCTTTGTATCGGTGGCTCTCGGTGCTGTCAGCACGGTTGAGGCCAACCAGGACTCGTTCCTGGCTCTGCACTCAGGAATCACTGCTGGCGGGCTTGGGGGGCCCAGTGGGATGCCGGGGGTGGAAACTGAGTCTCCTCCCTGCCACCCTGTCCTCTGGCCTTCTGCCCTGGCCTGGGTACCCACTGGACTATGGCCCCACCCCGGGTACAGACACTTGATCCCCAGTAAGCTTCCCGGGAGGCGTACAGAGGCTCTGCCCTTGTCTTTGGTGACGTCTCCTGGTTTCAGGGTGCGAGCTCTTTGCTTTATCCTGTTTGAGTTTATTCCCTTTGGATGCCCTTAAGTTGCGTGTGTTTTTCTTTCCCGGTTTTTCTTTCTCTGTGGAGAGAGACGGCTGGTGTTTCCTGGTTGATGGTTTTTCTTTTCATTTCCCTCTGTGGTCCGGGGGGTTTTCCTTGCTAAGGTGTGTCCGAGTCACCTTTAGAATCCTCCACATCTGACTCATGACCGTGCAGACACAGGACTTGGCGTCTTTCATTGGTTTTCGAGTGTCTCAAACTTCTTGTTGGCGGCAGGTGGGCGGGTGGGCCACACTCAGAGCTGACTGCTGGCTCTGGGATCAGGGATCCTTCCTGGTAGGGCCTAGGGGATCCTCTGGGGTGCTGGTGGTGGGGGTCGGCCAGGCGCCAGGCAGGTGCCCTCCCTGTGATGACAGCGGGCCCCAAGGTGGGTTATGTGAAGTGGGGAGGAGAGAGACGGTCACTTTCTCCCCGTCTGCCTCTGCCCCCCCTGGGACCCAGGGTGACCCGGTTCTGGTCTCGCCTTGCAGAAAAAGAATTTCAGGACGGGCAGTGAAATAAATAGATTTTATCTGGAGGGTTTTTTGAAGGGGTGTGTGTGTGTGTGTGTGGAGAGTGTGTGTGTGTGTGTGTGTGTGTGTGGAAAGAGAGAGAGAGTGTGTGTGTGTGTGTGTGTGTGTGTGTGTAGTGCTCAAGAGAGACTCCAGGCTTCCCCAAGGGCAGAGAGACCCCTAGACACCCTCCCAAGCATCAGACAAGAAAGCGTGAAAGTCCCCATCTCCAGAGGGGAGATGCAGGGGACGCGTGTGCCCGGCCACTTGGCCACCAGCAGCACCTGGGCTCGGGCAGCCTCTGCGCCCTCCCTGAGTCCCAGGGGGCCTTGAGAGGGTGTCTCCCACCTGCCCCCATCGGGGGCTTCTCCCCGGGTCAGAGTCCATTGCTAAGGAGGTTGCCAGGGGGTTTGGGAGTGGGGAGGGGCTTCTTGGAGATTCTTTTCATAACTTTTGTTCCTGCAGGAGCTTCTGTGGGAGGGGGTTTGGGCTTCTGCTGTGACGCTGAGCTGCCTGGCACTTGTCCCGAGCCCTTCTGCCTTGGCTCCTGGGGTCCGAGCCCATGCTTTGCGGAGACAGCCCAGACCCACGGTGCATGGCACGCCCATCGTTCTGAGGGGGGCGTCTGCGCCTCTCTATGGAGCTGCCTCGGGACAGGCTTAAAGAGACGCAGGTCTCGGTCCCCGGAGCGGGGGGTCCACCACGTCATCCCTGCCTTGTGCTGGGGTCCTGACGCCGTCCCCTTCCCCGCCGCGAGGCGTCTGGCTGTTCCGCGTGGCTTCCTCCTCCGCGCTGGCCTCTGTAGTTCCTGCCTTCCTCCGGAAGAGGCGAGGACTGGGTGTCCCCTGAATCCCTAGGGAATTGGGCTTCCACGGAGAGGCCTGTTCGGGCAGGAAGGATACGCAGAAACAACCTGAAGCCCCCACCTCTGCAAGGCTGCCTTAGGGTCCCGGGAGCTGTGGCTGTCTTGTTGCCCGTGTTTCTGTTCTGCATCCTTCCCGCCTCTGTGATTTTAGGACTCTGCCGGAAACAGTGACCAAAGGAGGTGACCTCCCGACTGCCCGGAAAGGACACGTACCCATTTTCCATTCCTTCAAGTTGTAGCTTTTTTTTTGTTTTGTGGTGAAGTTGTGTGTGTGTGTGTGTGTGTGTTTTAATCGGATCACCGTGAGATACAGTCACAAGCTTTCATGTTTGAGTTTCAGCCACACAGTGATTAAACCCCCATCCCTCCACCAGTGCACATTCCCACCACCAATACCCCCGGTATACCCACCCCGTTCCCACGCTCCCCCCCGTCTCCATGGCAGACAATTAGACAATTTCCTCCATCCTCTCTGTCTCTCTTCTTTGGGGCATTACGGTGTGAAAATGTTTTTAATGAAAGAACAATAGAACGTTTATCAGGAAATCTAAATGGCCAGTAGGCCCCTGACAGTACTCTTGTACTTGGAAATCTGAATGTCGTCTTTTATAAATGCGTGGTATATTTTTCCACTTAATTTAAATATATATATATTCAACTAAATATATGTATGTATAGTTGAATCACCATGAGAGACAGACTTAGAAAGCTGTTCATGGTCAGGGTTCAGTCCAACAGTGTTCCAACCCCCGTCCCTCCACCAGGGCACATTTCCCACCACCAGGGTGCCCGGGTTCCCTCCCACCACCCCGCAAGCCTGTCTCTGTGGCAGGCAGGCACTTTCTCTCTCTCTCTCTCTCTCTCTCTCTCTCTCTCTCTGACTCTGTCTTCCCCCCCCCCCCACGATGGGAGGCATCTGCCAGTTATATCTGAATCTGAATTGCCCCTACACACACACACACACACACACACACACACACAGACACACAGACACACGTACGTGACGTCCTGATGCCAGGATGCTGATTTCTCTCTGTCCTGAATCACTGCACCTACCTCTTCACGATGCTTTTTTTTTTTTTTTAATTTTTTTTTTTTCTCTGAAGGCATTTGCTGGGTGAGTCTTTGAGGAGGTGGAAGTCACCTTGAGCTCCTTAGGGGGCGAAATACAGTGCTGCCTGGAGAGAGGGCATATTATTAATTCAGCCTCCTTCATCTCCTTCATGCTTTGAAGGTGAGCGATGTGGCCCACGCAGGTATTTAGCAAGTTAAATTGGAGGCCTGGCTGGCGGTGCTCGGAGGAAGCGGCCCTGATTATGATGCAGAGGCGTGTCTGAGCGCATCCGTCAAAGGTCCGATTATCACACAGGGGCGCCTCAGGACCACTCAGCGGCGGCCTGGAGAATGCCAGAGGAGAGGGCGTGTCCCTGTGGACCAGTCAGCGGAGGAAGGAGCCGATGATGATGATGATGATGATGCCAGGTGGGCGTGTCTGGACCAATCAGCAGGGAAGAGGCTCTGAGGATGCTCGGAGAGGCGTGGCTCTGTGGACCAATCAGCAGGGGAAGGTGCTGATGATGCCAAGGGGCGTGTCTGTGTGGACCAATCAGGAGGGGAAGGTGCTGATGATGCCAAGGGGCGTGTCTGTGTGGACCAATCAGGTGGGGAAGAAGTGCTGATGATGACAGAGGGGCATGTCTGTGGACCAATCAGAAGAGGGAGGAGCCCTGATGATGACAGAGGGGCGTGTCTGTGTGGACCAATCAGGAGGGAAAGAAGCCTCATTATGCCAGAGGGGCGTGTCTGGGTCAATCAAAAGGGTGAGAGACTCTGGTTATGCCAGAGGGGCGTGTCTGCGTGAACCAATCAGAACAGGGAGAAGCGCTGATTATGCCAGGGGGCGTGGCTGTGGACCAATCAGAATGTGAAGAGGCTCTGATTATGACAGAGGGGCGTGTCTGTGTGGACCAATCAGGAGGGAAAGAGGCCCTGATGATGCCAGAGGGGCGTGTCAGCGTGAACCAATCAGAAGGGAAAGAAGGTTTGATTATGACAAGGCATATCTGTGGACCAATCAGGAGGGAAAGAAGCTCTGGTTATGCCAGAGGGGCGTGTCTGTGGGCCAATCAGAAGGGAAAGAAAGTTTGATTATGACAGGGCATATCTGTGGACCAATCAGAAGGGAAAGAAGGTTTGATTATGACAAGGCATATCTGTGGACCAATCAGGAGGGAAAGAAGCCTCATTATGCCAGAGGGGCGTGTCTGTATGGACCAATCAGGAGGGAAAGAAGCCTCATTATGCAAGAGGGGCGTGTCTGTGTGGACCAATCAGGAGGGAAAGAAGCCTCATTATGCAAGAGGGGCGTGTCTGTGTGGACCAATCAGAAGGGAAAGAAGCTCTGTTTATGTCAGAAGTGCGTGTCTGTGGGCCAATCAGAAGGGAAAGAAGGTTTATGACAGGGCATATCTGTGGACCAATCAAAAGAGGGAGAAGCGCTGATTATGCCAGAGGGGCGTGGCTGTGGACCAATCGGAATGCGAAGAGGCTCTGATTATGACAGAGGGGCTTGTCTGTGGACCAATCAGAAGGGGAAGAGGCTCTGGTTACGCCAGAGGGGCGTGTCTCTTGGCCAATCAGAGGGGATAGAGGCTCTGATTGTGACAGAGGGGCATGTCTTTGCGGACCAATCAGAAGGAAAAGAAGCTTTGATGATGACAGAGGGGCGTGCCTGTGGGCCAAACAGAAGGGGATAGAGGCTCTGATTATGACAGCGGGGCATGTCTGTCTGGACCATTCAGAAGGGGAGGGAACCCTCATTATGCCAGAGGGTGCGTTTGTGGTGGATCAAATCAGCAGGGCAGACATCCCCGAATGGAAGGGCTTGCCTGTGTGGAGCAGTTAGTGGGGGTGATTGAGCCCAGATGCTGATGCAGAGCCTGTCTTCAGGGACCAGTCAATCAGCAGGCGTCCTTGGCAGTGGGGGACCCCGGAATAGGTGCTTGAGGCAAGCGTGTTTTAGGGATGCTCTTGGTCCAGGCTCCTTCGTCCACTTGGTGTTTGTGGTGGTGGTTTGGTGGCTGGGCTTTGGAACACACCCCACATCCTTTCCATGGGGGCTTGGTGCTGGGGGGTGGGGGAGGGTCACTCCAGGGGACACTCGGGGGACCAGCTGCCACTGACCATCTAGACCCCGGCCTGGAATTTCACACGTTTTCATCTCATCCTGCCTTGTCCGCCAGCCTCCCAAGAGTCGGGGACGTTTTCTAAGGCTTATTAGAACATGCTTTTCTTTGCTTCCTCTGTTTTGTAATTCCAGGGCTGGGTTTGGGAAAGCCAAGGTCCTGGAGAATCAAACCTCCGGCTTGTCACATGCCAGGACCACAACTCTGGCTTTGGCCCTACACAATGTTTCAGGAGGTGAGAAAGCTCCAACCGTTGGGGTGAAGCACTAGGCAGTCCCTTCCCACTTTAATTTCCACCCCCCCACCACCACCACACCTTAGCCCCCCACACCTCTGCTTCCCCAGGAGCTGCGGTGAGAACCGCCAGGTGTGTGCGCTTGCAAAAACAGAAACTAAAGCAATCCAGAACCACCCCGCAAAAAGACAAAAAGAAACAATAGTAAAGTAATCCCTGGCAAACTAGTAGCTACAATGTAGCACTCACCACAAAAGCCCAGCAGAACCAGTAGCTACAATGTAGCACTTGCCACAAAAGCCCAGCAAACCAGTAGCTACAGTGTAACACTCGCCTCAAAAAGCCCCTGGATCAAATTGCAACAGTTTCAACCGCAGGAGCATGTAATTCCCGGGTGGTTTTGTTCTGGGTGGAATTGGCTCATCCCCTAGTGCCTCGCTGCGTGTCTGGACCTGGTGCTCCGCCCGTGCTGGTGGCCCTTCCTGGTTGGGACAGTGCCTTGGTGTGGTCCCTGGGGGGGCCAAACTTCGGGGCTCCCTGGGCATGGTAGTGGGCTGCACACTTCTCCACAGCTGTCCATGCCCTTCTGCCCTGGCTCTGCCCCTCCGTGTCACCCCCCCTTCCCGGCCTCGTCTCTTGTCCCCAGAGTAATGGTCAGGTTTTACTTCGTGCATCCTCGACACACGGGGAGCCACTTTTCTGGCCACCAAAGCGGTCACTGTGATTTGGGTAGAATGCCCAAGGCTGATGCTTACTCAAGTGGTAGTGCTCATGTCTGATTCCAGGCTCTGTGCTCAGAGTTGACTCCTAGTTCTGTGCTCAGGGATGACTCCTAGTTCTGTGTTCAGGGCTCACTCCTGGCTCTGTGCTCTGGGCTGATTCCTGGCTCTGTGCTCAGCGATGACTCCTAGTTCTGTGTTCAGGGTTGACTCCTACCTAGTTTCGTGCTCAGGGCTGACTCTTAGTTCTGGGCTTAGGGATCATTCCTGGCTCTGTACTTGGGACTCACTCCTGACTCTGTGTTCAAGGCTCATTCCCAGCTCTGTGCTCAGGGATCACTCCTGACTTCAGTGCTCGGGGCTGAATCCTGGCTCTGCTTAGGACTGACTCCTAGTTCTGTGCTCGGGACTGACTCCTGGTTCTGTGCTCAGGACTCACTCCTGGCTCTGCTCGGGGCTCACTCCTGGCTCTGAGCTCAAGACTGACTCCTGACTCTGTGCTCAGGGCTCACTCCTGGCTCTGTGCTCAGGGATCACTCCTAGCTCTGTGCTCAGGGATCACTCCTAACTCAGTGCTAGGGGCTGATTCCTGGCTCTGCTTGGGACTGACTCTCTGTGCTCAGGGCTCACTCCTGGCTCTGTGCTCAGGGCTCACTCCTGGCTCTGTACTCAGGACTCACTCCTCACTCTGTGCTCACGGCTGATTCCTGGCTCTGTGTTCAGGGCTGATCCCTGGCTCTGTACTTGGAACTCACTCCTGACTTTGTGCTCAGGGCTGACTCCTGACACTGTGCTCAAGGCTCACTCCCGGCTCTGTGCTCAGAGCTCACTCCTGGCTCTGTGCTGAGGGCTGACTCCCAGGTCTGTGTTCAGGGTGCAGTCCCGGCTCTGTGCTCAGGGCTGACTCGCAGCTCTGTGCTCAGGTCTCCCTCCCGGCTCTGTGCTCGGGGCTCACTCCTGGCTCTGCTTCGGGCTGACTCCCGGCTCTATGCTCAGAGATCACTCCCGGCTCTGTGGTCAGGGCCCAGTCCTGGTGTGCTCAGGGCACCATATGCAGTGGGACCGGCCACGGGAAGGCAGGTCCCTTACCCCAGTCACAGCTCTCCGGCCTCACTGTGTTATTTCTACACTTTGGTTTGGCGAGGGTCCCACCCGGCGATGCTCAGGGCTTCCCTCCTGGCTCTGCACTCAGGGATCACTCCTGATGGGGTTCGGGTTGGGGGGGCACCGTTTGAGGTGCTGGGAATCGAACCAGGGTCCACCACGTGCGAGGCCAAAGGCCTTCATCCTGCCGCCTCCCAGCCATGCCTCACTGGGGGATGGGTGTGTGAGGATAGTCCCGGCTGGGGTCTGGGGGCCTGGGGCAGCCTAGCGGGTATGGAGCCTGCTGGGGTCCGTGGGGTTGGGGGCGGCTGGCATCGCCCAGGCCTCAGAGAGACTCATTCATTTCCTGCTCTCCTGTGGCGTGTCCCACCCTGGCCTCAACCGGCCCAGCAGTCGTGGGGAAGATGGGGGTGTCCCCTGAGCCCTGCCTTGGGTAGGCGCCACCCTGTGGCTTTTGAGGAGGGCGTGAGAGCCTGGGGCCGCCGTGTGTGGCCCGACTTTCTATCCCTGTTCAGCCCGGAGCTGGCCACGTGCCGGGGACCCTGCCTCCTGGATCCCGCCGTGCCTGAAACCCCTCCGTGCCGGCCCCAACTTGCCACAGGCCCGGCGGCTAGGGGCTGGATCCCCGGCGGCCTCCGCTACGCTGACCACTGTCCCCTCCTGCTCCCCAGGGGCCGATCGGCTGATCCGCCACCTCCACAAACACCGGGTGCCCATCGCCGTGGCCACCAGTTCGGGTGCCACTTCCTTCGAGCTGAAGACACGCCGCCACGGCCCCTTCTTCGGCCTCTTCCACCACGTGGTGCTGGGTGACGACCCCGAGGTGCGCAGCGGCAAGCCACACCCCGACATCTTCCTCGCCTGCGCCGGGAGGTTCTCGCCGCCCGCGCCCGCCGACAAGGTCAGTGGCCACGACGCGTGGCCCCTCTGCTGTGTGCCAGCTCCCGGGCAGGGGGGGTGGCGTCGGGCTGGGCGCTGGGCACGGGTCTGTCACCCAACATGCGTGAACCACGGGGTGCAGGAAAAGGCTACATTGGGGGGGGACACGTTTCGTGGACAACCCCCAAGCCACGTGGGCCGCCCTCCTAGAGAGTGACGCATGTGGGTAGTGTGTGTGCGCGTGCATGTGTCTATGTGTGTGTGTGCCTGTTATGTTGTGTGTGTTGGGTGCATGTGTGTGCTTGTGTGTGTCAGTTGCGTGTGTTGTGTATGTGTGCGCGTGTGTGCCTGCGTGTGGTGTGTGCATATGTTCGTGTGTTTTGTGTGTGTGTTCGTGTGTGTGTGCAAATGTGTCTATGCACGTGTGTGCTGATATGTCTGTGTGTGCGCGTGTGTGTGTGCTGATCTGTGTGTGTGTGCTCTGTTGTGTTATGTGTGCTGGGTGCTTGTGTGTGCGCGTGTGTATGTTCTGTCTGTTGTGTATGTGTGTGTATGTGTGCCTGCGTGTGGTGTGTGCGTATGTTCATGTGTTTCGTGTGTGTGTTTACGTGTTTGTGTGTGTGTGCGAACGTCTTTATGTGTGTGCGTGGGCTGTGTTTCGTTATGTGTGTTGGGTGCATGTGTTTGTGCACACGTGTGTGCATCTGTGTGCGTATGTGTGTGTGCGTGCGTGTGTGTGCATACATGTCTGTGTGTGGTCTCTGGTGTTATGCGTGTTGGGTGCACGTATGTGCGTGTGTCTGTTGTGTGTGTGGACATGTGTGTGTTTGCGTGTTGTGTGTATATGTGCGTTTGTGTGTTGTGTTTGCACGTGTGCGTGCCTGCGTGCTGTGTGTCCATGTTTGTTTTGTGTAGGTTCGATGGGGGGTCCCCTCGTCTCCTGGTCCTGTGTCCTTCCCTGCAGGACCCCCCCGGGACGTGCTCAGAGGAGCACTGGGAGCAAGTGCTCGCGTAGGAACTGTGCTTGTTGGGGGTCGGGGGCCAGGCCAGGCGGGGCTTTGGGTTCAGAGGTGCGCGTTCCTGGTGGCGGTGCTGTGGCTGGGGCGGCGGGGGACGCTGCCTGTGCGGGGTCCGTCGAACCTGGGCTCGGCATCCACTCTGCTACCCTGCCCAGCCGTGTACTCAGCAAGGCGTGTCCGTCGGGCTCGGCAAGGATGGTCCAGTCTGTGTGTCTCTCGCTCTCTTCCTCTCGGTCGCTCTCTGTCCTTCTGTCTCTCGGTCTCTCTGTCCTATCTCTCTGTCTCTGTCCTATATCTCTGTGTCCTATCTCTCTGTGTCTCTGACTCTGTCCTTCTGTCTCTTGGTCTCTATGTCCTTCTATCTCTCTGTCTCTCCGTCTCTGTCCCTCTGTCTCTCCATCTCTCTGTCCTCCTATCTCTCTGTCTCCCTCTCGGTCTCTCCCTATTTCTCTCCCCCCCCGTCCGTTTCTCCCTCTCTCCCCGTTCTCCTCTTTCCTCTCTCTATTCTGTTTCCTCTCCCTCCCTCACTGCCTCCCGCTCTCCCTTCCTCCTTTCTTACTTCCCCTGTCCTTGCTTCCTCCCAATTTTTTCTCCCACTCTCACTTCCTGCCACCCTTCCTTCTCCCACTCCTTTCCTGCCACTCATTTCCTCCCACCCTCGCTTCCTCCCGCACTTCACTTCCTCCCACCCTCACTTCCTCCCACCTTCACTTCCTCCCACCCTCACTTCTTCCCTCCTTCACTTCCTCCCGCCCTCACTTCCTCCCACCCTCACTTCCTCCCTCCTTCACTTCCTCCCTCCTTCACTTCCTCCCGCCCTCACTTCCACCCACCTTCCCTTTCTTCCATCTTCACTTCCTCCCGCCCTCACTTCCTCCCGCCTTCACTTCTTCCCACCCTCACTTCCACCCTCACTTCCTCCAACCCTCACTTCCTCCCACCCTCGCTTCCTCCCGCACTTCACTTCCTCCCACCTTCACTTCCTCCCGCCCTCACTTCCTCCCACCCTCACTTCCTCCCGCCCTCACTTCCTCCCTCCTTCACTTCCTCCCGCCCTCACTTCCTCCCACCCTCACTTCCTCCCGCCCTCACTTCCTCCCTCCTTCACTTCCTCCCGCCCTCACTTCCACCCACCTTCCCTTTCTTCCATCTTCACTTCCTCCCGCCCTCACTTCCTCCCGCCCTCACTTCCTCCCGCCTTCACTACTTCCCACCCTCACTTCCACCCTCACTTCCACCCTCACTTCCTCCCGCCCTCACTTCCTCCCACCCTCGCTTCCTCCCACCCTCGCTTCCTCCCGCACTTCACTTCCTCCCACCCTCACTTCCTCCCGCCTTCACTTCCTCCCGCCCTCACTTCCTCCCGCCCTCACTTCCTCCCGCCCTCACTTCCTCCAACCCTTCCTCCCGCCCTCACTTCCTCCAGCCCTCACTTCCTCCCGCCCTCACTTCCTCCCGCCCTCACTTCCTCCCGCCCTCACTTCCTCCCACCCTCACTTCCTCCCACCTTCACTTCCTCCCACCCTCACTTCTTCCCTCCTTCACTTCCTCCCGCCCTCACTTCCTCCCACCCTCACTTCCTCCCGCCCTCACTTCCTCCCTCCTTCACTTCCTCCCGCCCTCACTTCCACCCACCTTCCCTTTCTTCCATCTTCACTTCCTCCCGTCCTCACTTCCTCCCTCCTTCACTTCCTCCCGCCTTCACTACTTCCCACCCTCACTTCCACCCTCACTTCCACCCTCACTTCCTCCCGCCCTCACTTCCTCCCTCCTTCACTTCCTCCCGCCCTCACTTCCACCCACCTTCCCTTTCTTCCATCTTCACTTCCTCCCACCCTCACTTCCTCCCGCCCTCACTTCCTCCCGCCCTCACTTCCTCCAACCCTCACTTCCTCCCGCCCTCACTTCCTCCAACCCTCACTTCCTCCCGCCCTCACTTCCTCCAACCCTCACTTCCTCCAACCCTCACTTCCTCCCGCCCTCACTTCCTCCCGCCCTCACTTCCTCCAAACCTCACTTCCTCCAAACCTCACTTCCTCCCGCCCTCACTTCCACCCTCACTTCCTCTCGCTTTCACTTCCTCCTGCCCTCATTTCCTTCCGTCCTCACTTCCTCCTGCCTTCAATTCCTCCAACCCTCACTTCCACCTTCACTTCCTCCCACCCTCACTTCTTCCTGCCCTCATTTCCTCCCGCCTTCCTTTCCTCCTGCCCTCACTTCCTCCTGGCCCCTCTCCCTCCCGTCTGTGTCCATCTCCCCTGCGGCCGTTTCCGCCTCTTCCCCGCCCTGGGTCCCGCCTGCTCCCAACCCCTCCTTCCGTCACCTTCCGGGTGCTCTGGACGCCGCGGGTGGAGTCCCCGAGACGTGGCTGGCCGTGCCCATGGCAGCATCCCCCCACGTGGGCTGGCGGGGACCCTGTCCTGGGCTGGACTCGGGCCCGGGGCTCTGCGGCCGTGGCAGGGCAGGGCGCCCTGTGCCCGCCGGCCGGTTGGAGGAAGTGTCCATGCACCTTCCCTCTGTCCACGCCGCGTGGGTCCCCCACAGCAGGACTTGTGGGTCCCCAGGACTTGCTTAGGGGCCGTATTCTCTGCACGCTCGCTGGACGCTTTGTTTGACCTTGGCACTTGGGTGTTGGGGCCACGCCGGGCGCTGCTTGGGGGGGACTCCCACCTCAGTGCTCTGCCGTGACTCCCGGCGGGGCTCCGTGGGCCATCGGGGACATCAGAAACGGGACCCCAGGACCTGGGCCGGCCGTGTGCCAGGCCAGCGCCCTCCCCGCCGGAGGGTCACGCTGGCTTTGTGCGTGGGAGCCTGTGTGCAGGGTGGGAGCCACGGCTCAGGGCGGTGGCCGCCAGGGCGCTGAGCGGAGCACTGAACCAAGAGCTTCCGGCATGCAGTGTGGCCGTGGGTTGGTCCGCCTGGCTCTTGTCGCCCACAGGAAGCCCCTGGGCTGGCCCTTCATGCCACGCTGAGCCCGGGCTGGCCGCCCGCACCTCAGCCTGCAGGTGGCCACGCACAGAGCGTGAGGATGAAGGGAAACGGCAGATCCGTGGCCCTGACAAACAGCCACGTGGCTGGGTGCGTCACACAAGGCAGGGCCACACACACACACACAGAGTCACACAAGTCACAGCCCCAGGCTCACACACTGACACAGACAGTCGCACAAGGCAAAGTCATGGGCTCACACACAGACACACACACATCTTCCTCTAGAACACAGTGACATGCACACAGACACGCACGCATTCCTATGGATTCACACAGACACACACAGGTACGTACACGCGCTCACATGGACACCCACAGAGACTCACACAGACACCCTGAGGCCCGCACACACTGACACAGGTCCACACACAGCCTCACGCACACACACACATATAGAGACACACACACACAGGTTCCTCTAGACCACGCTGACAAAGACAGACATGCGCGTGTTCCTATGGGCTCACACGGACACACACAGAGGCTCACACAGACACCCCGAGGCCCACGCACACTGACCCAGGTCCACACACAGGCTCATGCACACACACACACACACACACACAGAGACACACACATACACAGGTTCCTCTAGACTACACTGACACAGACAGACATGGATGCGTTCCTACAGATTCACACAGACACACACAGTTACCTACACAGGCTCATACAGACATCCACAGAGGCTCACACACACTGAGGCCCACACACACTGACACAGGCACACACACACAGAGAGACACACACAACACAGGTTCCTCTGGACCACACTGACTCAGACACGCGCATGTTCCTACGGGCTCACACAGACACACACAGGTTCACACAGACACCCCGAGGCCCCCACTCACTGACACAGGTCCACACACAGGCTCACACACACACACACGCACACATACATAGAGACACACACAGCAAGACAGACATGCGCACGTTCCTATGGGCTCACACAGACACACCGAGGTCCACACACAGGCTCACGCACACACACACACACACACAGACACACACAACACAGGTTCCTCTAGACCGCACTGACACAGATAGACACGCGCGCATTCCTACGGGCTCACACAGACACATACAGAGGTTCACACAAACACACCGAGGCCACCACACCCTGACACAGGTCCATACACAGGCTCATGCACACACACACTAACACAGACAGGATCCCTCACAGGCTGCTGGGGATAGAGCCAGGCCACAGACGGCAGGAAACCGCAGAGCAGTCAGCGTGTGTGTGTGTGTGTGTGTCTGTGCTGGGAGCCTGGTGCGTGTGGGCACTGCCTGGTGTGTGCGTGTAAACACGGGGATGCCAGCAGGCATGAGCGTCCCTCTGTGTGTGTGAGCACGGGAGGTTGTGTGTGTGTGCATGGGCCAGCCCAGGGGCACCCACACATCTGCAGGGAGAGGAGTGAGCACGTGTGGGCCCGCCTGGGACCGTGTGGGCGTCTGGATGCACACGTGTGCTCTGCATGCGTGTGCGTGTCTGCAGGTGTGTCGATGTGTCGCCAAGTATACCCGTGTGTGGGCGTGTGGACACTGTACATTTGGGGGGGTGTCAGCGTGAGCCTTTAGAGGGGGTGTGCGTGTGTGTCTGGATGTGAGCCCGTGGGCTGGGCTTGTGTGTCTGCGTGGGAGTGTTCTCTGAGCCCATGTGTGTGCGTGTGTGTCTGTGAATCCATGTGTATGCACGTGTCTGTGTGTGTGTGAACCCATGTGTGTAGCTGTGTGTGTCTGTGGGTTTGTGTATGTGTCTGCGTGAGCCGGTGTGTGTGCACGTGTGTGTGACCCTGTCTGTGCGTGTGTGTGTTGCTGTGGGTGACCGTGTCTGTGTGAGTGTGTGTGTGAATGAGCCTGTGTGTGTACCTGTGTCAGTGTGCGTGGGCCTCGGTGTGTCTGTGTGAGCCTGTGTGTGTGAGCCTGGGGCTCTGCCTTGCGTGACTCCATGTGTGTGTATGTGTGTGTGTCACTGTGTGAGTGTGTGAGCTGGGGCTGTGCCTTGTGTGACTTCGTGTGTGTATATGTGTGTCAGTGCGTGTGTGAGCCTGGTGTTGTGCCTTGTGTGACCCCGTGTGTGTGTGTGTGTGTGAGCTTCGGGCTGTACCTTGTGTGACTCCGTGTGTGTATATGTGTGTGTGTCAGTGTGTGATTGTGTGAGCCTGGAGTTGTGCCTTGTGTGACTCCGTGTATGAGTGTGTAAGCCTGGGGCTGTACCTTGTGTGAGACCGTGTGTGTATGTGTGTGTGTCAGTGTACGAGCCTGGAGCTGTGCCTTGTGTTACTTCGTGTGTGTGTATGCATGCGTGTGTCAGTGTGTGATTGTGTGAGCCTGGAGTTTTGCCTTGTGTGACTCCGTGTGTGTGTCAGTGTGTGAGTGTGTGAGCCTGGGGCTGTGCCTTGTGTGACTCTGTGTGTATGTGTGTGTCAGTGTGTGAGTGTGTGAGCCTGGGGCTGTGCCTTGTGTGACTCCGTGTGTGTGTGTTTGTCAGTGTGTGAGTGTGTGAGCCTGGGGCTGTGCCTTGTGTGACTGCGTGCATGTGTGTGTGTGTGTGTGTGTGTGCGCGCGCGGGTGGGCCCGGAAGGAGCATCTCACCTCGCCCCGCGCTCTCTCTCCCCCGCCTCCCCCCCCCCCCCAGTGCCTGGTGTTCGAGGACGCACCCAACGGCGTGGCGGCGGCCACGGCAGCAGGGATGCAGGCGGTGATGGTGCCCGACGCCCACCTGAGCCGCGAGCTGACCGGCCAGGCCACCCTGGTGCTGGGCTCCCTGCACGACTTCCGGCCCGAGCTCTTCGGCCTGCCGCCCTTCGACTGAGCTGGGCTCCCCCTACACACACACACACACACACACACACACACAGAGCCCCCGGCCCCCCTCACACTCCACACTCCACTTCCTCTCGCGGCCCAGGTGCAGTCACGGCTGAGGCACGAGCCGGAGGGTCACAGCTGAGTCCCGGGTGACACCAGACAGCCCGATGAGGGCCCAGGGGAGCCTTGCACACCACGCACACGGACACACAGGTTCCCCGGGAGACACATGTGCGTGCCCACGTGGCTCCTCACGGGGCCATGAGGAACACACGTGCACACGCGTGTACTCACACCCAGGAGGAGCGTGTCTGTCATGAACATACATACACATGCGTGTACTCGCACCCAGGAGGAGCGTGTCTGTCACGAACATGCGTACACATGCGTGTGCTCACACCCAGGAGGAGCATGTCTGTCACGAACATGCCTACGCATGCGTGTACTTACACCCAGGAGGAGCATGTCTGTCGCGAACATGCCTACACATGTGTGCATTCACACCCAGGAGGAGCGTGTCTGTCACGAACATGCCTACACATGCGTGTGCTCACACCCAGGAGGAGCGTGTCTGTCACAAACATGCCTACACATGCGTGTACTTACACCCAGGAGGAGCATGTCTGTCGCGAACATGCCTACACATGTGTGCATTCACACCCAGGAGGAGCGTGTCTGTCACGAACATGCCTACACACACATGTACTCACATGTATGCGTGGATGAATGCACACATGTGCCACAGCGGACCTGACAGGTGGACCTGTCCTGTCACAGGTGTGAGCGCTGTACAAACGCCCCCTCGGGGGAGACACTCGCATGAACACGTCGGAGTGAGGACACACATGTGTTCCCTTGGAAAGCCGTCAGCATGAGGACACGCAGACACACTCCCACCATCAGCAGCAAGAGGACACACGTTAACACACGTGTGCTCCCCCACACAGGCCATTGGCATGAGCACACACACACACACAAGTGTGCTCCCACGGACAGCCATCAGCATGAGGGCGCGTGTATACTGGGGACATGAGCACACTAAGACACGCATGCACACATGGAGAGGACACACGTGTACAATCACACACGCAGACACTCATTGCCACAGACGGCGTGCGCGGCTACACCCACGGCCCCGAGGACCGGGTTCTGCTCCCAGTGACACGCCCGCCCTCCCCACGGCCCCCTGCCCTCACGCCTGGACAGCCCCAGCCACGGGCGACGCCGGGAAGTGTTCGCATCACCGGCCGTGCGGGATGTGGTGTCTGACGTTGCTCACGACCGTCTGTGGCCCTCTGGAAACTGTGTCTGTCTCGCTGGCGGTTCCGGCTCTATCTGGGCCTCAGGAAACGCCTTAGACCTGGGCTGGGGGCCTGGTCTCCCCTCTCCATCCCTCTCGGGAGGCTCCAGGCCCTCCACTCGAACCCTGCCTGCCTGCCTGCCGTCTCCCCAGCCCGGCGTGCCGAGGGCCGCCCGCCCCCGCCCAGACCCTCGTGAATCCACCGCAATAAAGTCTCTTCTTTCTCCCGCCACTGGTGCAGTGTGTGTGATTGTGATTCTGTGGTGGCCGTGTGGCGTGCCGGGGGCCTGCAGTTCCTTCCTCTCGCGGCCCAGGTGGTGTCACGGCTGACGCACGAGCCGGAGGGTCACAGGCTGAGTCACGGGTGTACTCATGTACATGCCACGTGTATGCCACGTGACTCGTCATGCATGCACGTGAGTACACGCGTGTGTGCACGTGTTCGTCACACACGTGTGTACACGTGTTCGTCACACGCGCTCCTCCTGGGTGTGAGTACAACCTGCTTCTGTGGAGTGTCATGCACGCACACACACATAGGCACACACACACACACAGGGTCTGTCACTTCCGTGCTTTTCCACAGGGAATAACCTTCCTGTGTTGAGTCTCTTGTGCACTCACACACACACACACACACACACACACACACACGAGGTCTGTCACTTCTATACTTCCCTACAGGGAATACCTTCACGCACAACCTGCTTCTGGCCGGACTGGCGCCGGACTGGCTGTCGGGGCACCCGTGACCCTGGGGTGCTGCCACCCTCCTAGGGCGTGGAGGATGCAGTGAAGAGACCCCGGCAGTGCCCATCTGTGGGTACCCGACACTCCCCACCACCCCCCAGCTGCAGGTGGGTGACGTCTGTCCACGAGAGAAAACGGGGGGGTCACCTACCCCCCAACCCTGACGGCGTGCGTGGGCGGTGGAGGACGCCCCCTGCAGCCACCCTGGGCAGAACGGGGTGATTTTGCCACGGAATGAGCTGCTTCGTGGCAGCCCTACGCCAGGAGCTTTCAGCCGTGGGCCCGGGCAGCGTCTACAAGGAGCCCACCCGGCTTCCTTCTGACAGCCCCCGAGTGTGCTCCAGCACACGGCGTGGGGATGCAGTGTCCGTTCACGGAGGTGCTGGGGGCCACACCCAGCTGGGTGCTGGCCACACCCAGCACAATGCCTTTACTCCTGACTGCACACAGGAATCACTCCTGTTGTGGCTCTGGGAAGCACGAGGGATTCTGGGGTGTCAAACCCGGGTCAGCCATGTGTCAGGCAATGGCCCTACCCACTGTCACTCCACCCTAGCCTGAGGGTTCCTGGTTTCCTCGTGGAGTGATCGGACCCCTCCCCCGTGCCGTCTGGAGGTTTCGTCCCCGCCACGTGGCTGCGATAAGGTTCCTGGGTTTCGTGGCACCGTGGCAGGTGGGCAGAGTTTATCAGGCGGGTGGCAGGACACTCAGCGGTGGTGTCCCTGGGCCTCACCGCACCCGCTTTGTGGGCGGCACTTTCGGCGTTCCTGAGGCTCGTGGCAGATGGGAGAGCGCACGGTGGGTTTCGTGGCAGACCCACTGGGGGCCTCGCACACAGCCCACTTTTGCTGAGTCTCGCGGGCACGACACACACAGATGCACACACACACAGACACACGAGGTCTGTCACTTATATGCTTTTCCACAGGGAATAACCTGTCTGTGTTGAGTCTCTTGTATACACACACACACACACACACACACTCGCCTCCAAGCTTCCCCACAGGAAAATTTGCATCCGGGCGCAGTTGGCACAGAGCAGTGGCTCTCACACGCGGCGCCTCCGTCCCGTGGGCCCGGGCGACGTGCATTGGGCTCCGCAGCTCACGTGGCACCAGCCACATGCTCCCAGAAGCGAGGATTGAGTCGGCACAGACGGTCCGGAAGCGGCTTCGTGGGATCCTGCGTGCTGCTCGGCCCGTCTTCTGGGGACAGGCTCGAGTGGGCAGAGTTGGGGTCCCGTGCGGGAGGGGAGGGGGGACAGTCTCGTCTGTCCTTGTCCCAGCCCGGAGCCACGGCTGTCAGGTGACGCCTCTCTGTCCGTGGCGTCACACAGTTAGGGTTAGGGTTAGGGTTAGTTAGGTTAGTTAGAGTTAGGACTAACTAACCTCAATTTAGGTAGTTAACGTAAATTTCGGTTGGTTAGTTGGTCACCTTAAATTTAGTTTCGTTAGTTAACCTAAATTTAGGTTAATTGACCTAAATTTAGGTTGGTTCGTTGGTTAGCCTAAATTTAGGCTAGTTAGTTAACCTAAATTTAGGTTGGTTAATTAGTTAACCTAAATTTAGGTTAGTTAGTTAGTTAGGTTAATCAGTCCCTAACCGCTGTGGTCATGAGCCCCCCTTCTCCCATGCCCATCTCTAGATGCTGCCTGCTCAGTCCCTCTCCCGTGGTTGGAAGGGGCTGTTGGTTTTCTTCCCCCTGCGTTCAGCGAGTGCTTGGGGCTGAGTGCTTGCACCCCAGTTCCTGGAGTGCTTGTTTTTGACTTTGGGGAGCGCCGGTTGCGTTCAGCAAGTGTGCGTGGATGGGTTCCGTGAGTGCTTATGGCTAAGTTCTACGAGTGCGTGTTGCTAAGTTCAGTGGGTACTTGTTGCTGAGTTCCCTGGGGGTGCTTATTGCTGAGTTCCCTGGGGTGCTTATTGCTGAGTTCTAGGGGGTGCTTATTTCTCAAGTCGTCAAGGGCTTATTGCTGAGTTATATGACTACTTCAGACTGAGTTTTTTTGTTGTTGTTGTGGCCGACCTGAGTTTAATTTTTTAAATTCTTTTAAATTTTATTGTATTTTTATAAAGTCGTTTGCGATGATCTATTCCATCTACTGTTCCAACACCAACCCCACCACCTTCAGGGGCCAAGATTCTCAAGTGCTTATTTCTCCGTTCAGTGAGGAGTGCTTGTAACTGAGTCCTGTGACGGCTCATTGCGGAGTGCCCTGAGTGCTCATGGCTGAGTTTGGTGAGTGAGTGCTTATTGCCCAGTCCTGTGAGTGCTTGCTACTGAGTTCCATGAGAGTTTGGCATTTCCCCAAGTGCTCGCTGCCGAGTTGAGGAAGTACTTATTTCTCAGTTCAGCAAGTACTTGTTGTCGAATTCTGTGAGTGCTCATTTCCCAGTACTCTGCTTCTTGCTGTATTCATTGACGACTGCTGGTTCTTGAGTGCTTGTTGCTGAATTCTGCGAGTGCTTGTTGCTGGGTTCACCAAGTGCTTGTTGATGAGTTCAATGAGTGCTCATTGCTGAGTTCTCTGAGTACTTGTGAGTTAGTTCACTGAGTGCTTGTTGCCAAGTTCACCGAGTGCTTGTTACTGAGTTCTAGGGGAGCGCTGTGGATCTCAGACATCAGGCCGTTGTCGGACGTTGCAGTGGGAATCTTCCGGGCCGCTCAGTGGCGCGTGGCGTCTGTCTCGGCGACGGTTCCTGTGTTTCAGAGCAGGCGGCCGCGTTTCTGCCCGTTCCCCTGCACGGCCCTGAGGCCATGTCTACCTTTCGGCCAGTGGATGCACGACAGTGAGGAGCACACGGGTGCTGCACACAGTCGACCCAGGTTCAATCGCTGGCACCACGTAGGTTCTAGTGAGCCCCGAGCACAGAGCCGGTAGTCAGCCCTGAGCACAGAGCCAGGGGTCAGTCCTGAGCACAGAGCCAGGAGTCAGCCCTGAGTACAGAGCCAGGGGTCAGTCCTGAGCACAGAGCCAGGAGTCAGCCCTGAGCACAGAGCCAGGAGTCAGCCCTGAGTACAGAGCCAGGAGTCAGCCCTGAGTACAGAGCCAGGAGTCAGCCCTGAGTACAGAGCCAGGAATCAGCCCTGAGCACAGAAAGCAGGAGTCAGTCCTGAGCACAGAGCCAGGAGTCAGCCCTGAGTACAGAGCCAGGGGTCAGCCCTGAGCACAGAGCCAGGAGTCAGCCCTGAGCACAGAGCCAGGAGTCAGCCCTGAGTACAGAGCCAGGGGTCAGTCCTGAGCACAGAGCCAGGAGTCAGCCCTGAGCACAGAGCCAGGAATCAGCCCTGAGCACAGAAAGCAGGAGTCAGCCCTGAGTACAGAGCCAGGGGTCAGTCCTGAGCACAGAGCCAGGAGTCAGCCCTGAGCACAGAGCCAGGAATCAGCCCTGAGCACAGAAAGCAGGAGTCAGCCCTGAGCACAGAGCCAGGGGTCAGTCCTGAGCACAGAGCCAGGAGTCAGCCCTGAGCACAGAGCCAGGAATCAGCTCTGAGCACAGAAAGCAGGAGTCAGCCCTGAGCACAGAGCCAGGGGTCAGTCCTGAGCACAGAGCCGGGAGTCAGCCATAAGCATATAGTCAGGAGTCAGCCCTGAGCAGAGTCAGGAGTGAGCCCTGAGCACAGAGCTGGGAGTCAGCCCTGAGCACAGAGCCGGGAGTGAGTCCTGAACACAGAGCTGGAAGTCAGCCCTGAGCACAGAGCCAGGAATCAGTTCTGAGCATCGAAAGCAGGAGTCAGTCCTGAGCACAGAGCCAGGGGTCAGTCCTGAGCACAGAGCTGGGAGTCAGCCCTGAGCACAGAGCTGGGAGTCATCCCTGAGCACAGAGCCAGGAGTCAGCCCTGAGCACAGGTGGGAGTCAGCCCTGAGCACAGAGCCAGGAATCAGCTCTGAGCACAGAAAGCAGGAATCAGTCCTGAGCACAGAGCCAGGGGTCAATCCTGAGCACAGAGCCAGGAGTCAGCCCTGAGCACAGAGCAGGGAGTCAGCCATGAGCATATAGTCAGGAGTCAGCCCTGAGCACA
The DNA here is from genome assembly GCF_029834395.1 of Sorex fumeus. NCBI lineage: Eukaryota > Metazoa > Chordata > Mammalia > Eulipotyphla > Soricidae > Sorex > Sorex fumeus. The sequence goes on from NW_026606332.1 coordinate 266,789, forward strand.
GAGCCGGGAGTAAGTCCTGAACACAGAGCTGGAAGTCAGCCCCGAGCACAGAGCCAGGAATCAGTTCTGAGCATAGAAAGCAGGAGTCAGCCCTGAGCACAGAGCTGGGAGTCAGCCCTGAGCACAGAACTGGGAGTCAGCCCTGAGCACAGAGCCGGGAGTCAGCCCTGAGCATAGAGCTGGGAGTCAGCCCTGAGCACAGAGCTGGGAGTCAGCCCAGAGCACAGAGCCAGGAGTGAGCTCTGAGCACAGAGCCAGGAGTCAGCCCTGAGCACACATTCCCTATGGGAATGGCAGGGGTGTGGGGGTCCCCCTAATCTCAGCCACGTGCAAGGTCCCCCCACCCCCCCCAACTATCTCAGAGATTCAACAGTTGAGAAGAACTTTGTCAACCAAACCCAAAAAACACAGTTTTTTTTTTTTACTATTCAGAATGAGGCGTCTGTCCCGGGAACTTCTCTGGTACTTCTCCATTTTCTGCTTTTTTTTTAAAAAAAAAGTTATTCCCACCCACCCCCCCACCCACCCACCCCCAACCCCGATTCCTGGGACCTAAAGGATACTTTTGTGCTCAGGAATTTGAAAGTCAAATGTGACATTTGCATCACGGTTTCCAGTTTCACCTTGGGCTGCTGGCAGGCTTTGCCAAAGGAACTGTAGCCACCAGGAAGGGCAGACTCCCGGCCCTGAAGAATTGAGAGTCTTCAAGGGCCATCATCCCCAGGCATGCCCCCTGGCCCGCTTGATCCCTGCAAAGGTTGGGTCCTGGCTGGAATCGTCCCTGATGAGAAAAGTCTTCCTCCCCGGGGTGAGGCTGGTAGGGACCATCAGGCCGACGGTGTGACGCTAATACGTGGAAATCTCTCTGCACAAGAACTGCATGCTGATAGGATGTGAAGAAATAGACATGATAATGTAGAATGTAAAATAACGCAATATAAGACCGACACCCAAGGACAGTAGAGACCAGGGAAAGGAAGATTGCCCCATGGTTGGACGTCGGCCTCGTGAGCTGGGGGAGAAGGCGGCTGGGATGGAGAAGGGGTCACTGAGTCAGGGAGGGTTGGAGGGGTCGCTCGGGACGGGAGATGTGTGCTGAAAGGAGATCAAGGACCCAACGTGATGGCCTCTCAGTGTCTGTATTGCAGACCCAAAGTAGAGAGAGAGGATGGGGGAGATTGTCTGCCATGGAGGCAGGGAGAGGGTTGGGATGGTGGGGAATGGGCACTGCATTGGTGGAGGGATGGGGGTTCCCTCATTGTACGAGTGAAACTCAAACAGGAAAGCTTTGGAACTGTGTCCCACGGTGATTCCAAAGCCTATTTGCACACATCCCAAAGAAGTCACTTGTTTTATTTCCGTCCCATTGTGGAGTTTTGGGGTGAAGGGTCATCTACAAACTCCCCATTATGTTTCCTCATCCCGTTCTTCGGGGCAGGAAGAAAACTGTGTTCAATTTTGAATATTCGCATTCAGTTGTGAGTTCACGTTTTTTTTTCCTTATACAAGATTCCCTTCCCCTTCTTTGCCTGAGGTTGGTACCGGAGCTCAGATACTTTTGCTTCTAAGGGAGTGCTCAGAGCAAGTGCTCCCAGTGGAAGTAGACAAAACCTCATTTTCCTCTCAATGTCCAAATACTTGTATCTAAACACATCCAGTTGTTTAAAAGGTAGCACGGTAGGCACGGTCCTCCCGTTGTTCATCGATTTGCCGGAGCGGGCCCAGTAACGTCTCCCTCGTGAGACTTGTGGTGACTGTGTTTGTCACATCGAAGATGTCACATATCACTTATTTTTATTTCTGTATGTTTTGGCTTTTTGGGGGAGGATGTCCCACCCGGCGGTGCTCAGGGGTTCCTCCTGGCTCTGCACTCGGGATTCACTTCTGGCCGTGTTCGGGGGGGGGGGGGGGAACCCTATGGGATGCCAGGGATCGAACCCAGGTCGGCCACGTGCCAGGCAAACACCCTCCCCGCCGTGCTGTTGCTCCGACCCCCTAAAAGGAATCATTTCTGATTGCGTTACCTAGGGCCTTTGGAGTCTCATCACAGGAAACTGCAAAAGTAGCGGAGTCTCATCACAGGAAACTGCAACAGTAGCGAATACCTCAACATCGGCCTCTAAAATCTGAAGTACCTCCAAGTTTACTTGTGTGCCAGTTTTTTTGGAGGGGAGTGCAGGGGGCATACCTAGTGCTGAGGGCTTGGTGCCTCCTGCCCAGGCTAGCCCTGAGACAGACGCAGAAGAAGCTTCTGAAGCCCAGCGGGCAGCTCTGGTTCCTCGTGGACCTCGTTCCACCCAGAAACTGTCTCTCCGGCCCACGCTCTCGCCACCAAACACCAGGCGGCTTGCCGTGGAGTGCTTCAGTGCTACAGAGAAACTAGATCACTTGATCACTCGACTTCCCGTGAATCATCGATCTGCTCGAGCAGGCACCAGTCACGTCTCCATCTGTCCCTGTCGCGTGCTAGTGTAGCCCAATGGCATCTGTTCGCTCCGGGAACATGAAGGGCCTCAAACCGATCGTTCATGATCTTGATGAAGAAGTCTGACCATCTGGTAGGTGGGCGGCCACGCGGTCTTTTGACATCCCGTGGAATCCAATCAGTAACAGCCCTAGTCCAACGGTCGTCTCTAAATCTCATTACGTGACCAGCCCATCTGATTTTTGACACCTTGGCAAATGAGACAGCGTCCCTGATCCTTGATCGTCGACGGATGTCAGAACTCCGGATTCGTTCTCTCATTTGAGTGAAACGTGATATTCCAAGCATAGCTCTTTCTATTCTTCTTTGGGAGACCTGAATGGCGTTCTCATCTTGTTTGCGTAGGGCCCAGGTCTCTGAGGCATATGTTAATGCAGGAAGAACAGTGGAATCAAAGAGATGTGCCCGGAGCCGGAGGTTCTTCGTCCTCTTAGCTATTTCTTCGACGTTCTTGAAGGCGTTCCAAGCCGCTCTCTTCCTCCTGCGCAGCTCGGGTGCCAGGTCAGAGAAACGAGAACGAGAAGGAATTGCCCAGCAGTTTCTCCCGTTGGCCTCCTGAGTGGAAGGTGTTTCCACGCGTATTTTCTATAGACGTAGCAAAAACCAAATGTCAGACCGATATATACTGGGAGCACTTGACGTTTCTCTGAGGTGAGATGTGTCAATAGATGCAGATCGCTTTCTGTCTCCTGCGTCCTTTTTATGTCTGTCGATAAAAATTCATCATATATAGATGTGCCCACACATACTTATCTGGGTATAGAGACAGAGAGAGAGACAGAGACACAGAGAGACAGAAAGAGACAGAGAGATAGAGACAGATGGAGAGAGAGAGAGAGGCAGAGAGAGAGAGAAACTCTATATGTTTCTCTATGCACTTGTATAATCTTTCTTCCGGATTCTTTTCTTCACTTTCCTGGACTGCCCATAGTCATACCAGGATCATTTTCTTTATTGCTTTGCATGTATATATTGATTTGGTGAGCACACCCAGCTGTGCTCAGGGCGGACTCCTGGCTTTGTGCTCAGGGCGGACTCCCGGCTTTGTGCTCAGAGCTCACGCCCAGCTCTGTGCTCAGGGCTGACTCCCAGCTCTGTGCTCAGGGCTGACTACCCGCTCTGTATTCAGGGCTGACTCCTGGCTCTGTGCTCAGGGATAACTCCTAGCTCTGTGCTCAGGGCTGACTCCCGGCTCTGTGCTCAGGGTTCACTCCTGGCTCTGTGCTCAGGGTTCACTCCCGGCTCTGTGTTCAGGGCTGACTCCCGGCTCTGTGCTCAGCGCTCACTCCCGGCTCTGTGCTCAGGGCTGACTCCCAGCTCTGTGCTCAGGGCTGACTCCCAGCTCTGTGCTCAGGGCTGACTCCCGGCTCTGTGCTCAGGGCTCACTCCAGGCTCTGTGCTCAGGGCTGACTCCTGGCTCTGTGCTCAGGGCTGATTCCCGGCTCTGTGCTCAGGGCTGACTCCCAGCTCTGTCTTAAGGGCTGACTCCTGTCTCTGTGCTCAGGGATGACTCCCGGCTCTGTACTCAGGGCTGACTCCTGGCTCTGTGCTCAGGGCTGACTCCCGGCTCTGTGCTCAGGGCTGACTCCTGGCTTTCTGCTCAAGGTTGAATCCTGGCTCTGTGCTCAGGGCTCACTCCTGACTCTGTGCTCAGGGCTGACTCCCGGCTCTGTGCTCAGGGCTGACTCCCGGCCCTGTGCTCAGGGCTGACTCCCGGCTCTGTGCTCAGGACTGGCTCCCAGCTCTGTGCTCAGGACTCAGTCCCACTCTGTGCTCAGGGCTCATTCCTGGCTCTCTGCTCAAGACTAACTCCCATCTTTGTGCTCAGGGCTGACTCCCGGCTCTGTGTTCAGGACTCACTCCCGGCTCTCTGCTCAGGGCTAACTCCCGGCTCTGTGCTCAGGGCTGACCCCTCCTTTTGCTGCTCACATCTGACCCAAATGGTGGCCTTCAGAACCCCCGGCCTCCGGGGCCTGTGCAGACCCCAGGGTTGGCGCCAGCTGCAGTTGACATGCCCGCGTCTTGGATCAATTCACCCGGTGTGGATAATCCGCAGAGCTCCCGGAAGGAGCCGAGGCTTGAGTGCGCGTTCCCACACACCCAGCCCCGACCAGACACTCGGCTCGGCCAGAACTGGGAGGCGCGGGGTGGCACCGCGGTCATGCCCTGCGCTCGGGCACCCACGGGAGATGGACGCTCGCTCTGCAACCACCGTGCTTTTGAGGGTGTGTCGGAGGAAGGGAAGAGACAGAGGGAGAGGCAGAGAGAGAGAGAGAGACTGGGAAAGAGGAGAGAAAAAGGATGAAGGAACTAGAGAGATGAGAAAGGGAGGGAGAGAGAGGGATGGATGGAAGGAGAGGGAGGGAGAGAGGGAGAGAGAGCTGGAGACGTGAAAGAGGGAGAAAGGGATGGAGGAAGAGGGAGAGAAAGAGGGAGAGAGAGTGAGAGATAAGAAAGGGAGGGAGAGAGAGACGGAGAGAGGGCTGGAAGGCAAGGGCGGGGGAGAGAGAGAGAACCATCACTCTTGTTTTCAGTGCAACGACGTTCCAAAGAAACAGTCCCTGTGTCCTTGACGAGGTCGCTCGGCCGAGCTGAGCGTGTGATCGGTTCAGAGCCCCTTGAACAACTACTTTGTGCCGCCGAATTAGGGGGCGTCTGTTTCTCCCTTTGACCTCCAGCCCGGCCAGCGGCCAGAGCCCATGTGGTCCGTCGGAAGCCAACGCCCGCTGGGGTGAGGATGCAGAAGCAGGGGTGGGCGCCCGTGTCCAGTCTAGAGAGCCGCGAGCCCTCAGCACCGGCCAGCCGTGCGGTGCAGGGAACAGGAAGATGGTCTGGCTGTCCCCTCCCTGCCTCCCACCCTCCTGACGCCGCCGCACGCTCCTCACATGGATGTTGGCCACTTCAGACCGCGGGTGCGCACCAGGACCGCCTCTTGGCCATGCTTGGCATGTCCGTGCTGTCTGAGTCTCACTCGGTCCACTGCATGCCACGGACGCCGGGCGCCCATGGTGGGGACGGCCACAGCTCTCTGCCCTCCTGGGCTGCCCGTCCGGTGCATGCTGGGAATATCCTGGGGAGAGTTGGGGAGGGGCTTGGGCTGTGTGTGGGTGTGTGTGGGTGTGTGTGTGGGGTCCCCGGGGGGCTTCTGGTAAATGGAGAGCCAAGAGATGCAGCCTCGGGAAGGAAGTTAGGGCGAGGTAGGAGAGAGAGACACAGAGAGACAGAGAGAGATGCTCTGTGAGGACCACAGGGGAGGTGCTCTGTGAGGACCACAGGGGAGATGCTCTGTGAGGACCACAGGGGAGGTGCTCTGTGAGGACCACAGGGGAGATGCTCTGTGAGGACCACAGGGGAGGTGCTCTGTGAGGGCCACAGGGGAGATGCTCTGAGTGAGGACCACAGGTGAGGTGCTCTGTGAGGACCACAGGGAGATGCTCTGTGAGGACCACAGGGGAGATGCTCTGTGAGGACCCCAGGGGAGATGCTCTGTGAGGACCACAGGGGAGATGCTCTGTGAGGACCACAGGGGAGATGCTCTGTGAGGACCACAGGGGAGATGTCTGTGAGGACCACAGGGGAGATGCTCTGTGAGGACCACAGGGGAGATGCTCTGTGAGGACCACAGGGGAGATGCTCTGTGAGGACCACAGGGGAGATGCTCTGTGAGGACCACAGGGGAGATGCCTTGAGTGAGGACCTCAGGGGGAGAGAGGGAGGGATGGAGGGAGTGAGAGAGAGAGAAGTAGAGAGAGGAAAGAGGAGAGAGAGCGAGGGAAAAAGCAGAGAGGGAGAGAAAAGGAGTGAGAGGAGTGAGACCGATGGGGAGAGAAAGCAAGATGAAAGAGGGGGAGAGAGAGAGAGAGAGACAGAGAGAGAGAGAGAGAGCGAGAGAGAATGGTCCGGCTATGGGAAGTTGAGACCTAAGGAAAGATAAAGAGAGAGACAGAGAAACAGAGAGAGACAGAGATACAGAGACACAGGGAGAGAGAGTGGGCGCACGCATCTGCATCCCTCGTGCTGGTCTGCGCCCTGAGCATCTCTGGGTCCCAGCCCCCGTCCAGCCCTTCCTCAGCCCCCCTGGCCTGGGCTGACCCGCTGCACTTTTTTTACCATCTTTTTTTCTTTTTTTTCCCTCTTTTTTTTTCTTCAGCGTTTCCTGATCTGCGTCTTGGGCGGGGCATTGCCAGCTCTGACCTGCAGGGCCACACCCTCCGTCACCTGCTGGCCGCAAGGCTTGTCCTGAGCGGAGCCTGGGCCCCCGTGTCCACCGACGGGCTCCAGGCGGGAGGACTTTGGGGGCCCACAGGAGAGGCGAGAAGACCCCCGCCCCTGCCAGGACTGACTCGCACCCCTCCCGGCCCCCCGCTGCTCTTCTGTTGCTCTCAGCCGGACAGGGACAGGCCAGAGACTGTCCCGGGAGCTTGATAGGAGTCAGCACTGAGCACAGAGCCAGGAGTCATCCCTGGGCACAGAGCTAGGAGTGAGCTCTGAGCACAAAGCCGGGAGTCAGCCCTGAGCACAGAGCCAGGAGTCAGCCCTGAGCACAGAGCCAGGAGTCAGCCTTGGGCACTGGGCCAGGAGTCAGCCCTGGGCACTGGGCCAGGAGTCAGCCCTGAGCACAGAGCCAGGAGTCAGCCCTGAGCAGCACCTGTGGGGGCCCGCTCCCCACACACAGACACACTCACTCATACACACACACACACTCACAATAAAGGCTCAGCTTCATGGCCAGCAAACAGGCTACTGTGGATACTTGCCCTGGGGGGGGCCACGGGCGGGGAGGGGGGTCCTGAGGAAAAGCACCAAAGTGGCACCCCTGGGTGCCCCGTTCCTCTGCCCCGTGTGCCAGGGCTGCTGGGTGCAGGCAGCATGGTTAGACGGAGGAGCAGAGTCAGAGGGGGAGGCATTCTCTGAAGGAGGACGCATTGTCTGAGGGGGAGGCATTGTCTGAGGGAGGAGACACTGTCTGAGAGGGGAGGCATTGTCTGAGGGAGGAGGCATTGTCTGAGGGGGAGGCATTGTCAGAGGGAGGAGGCACTGTCTGAGGAGGGAGGTATTGTCTGAGGGAGGAGGCATTGTCTGAGGGGGGAGGCATTGTCTGAGGGGGGGGAGGCATTGTCTGAGGGAGGAGGTATTATCTGAGGGAGGAGGCATTGTCAGAGGGAGGAGGCACTGTCTGAGGAGGGAGGTATTGTCTGAGGGGGGAGGCATTGTCTGAAGGGGAGGCATTGTCAGATGGACGAGGCACTGTCTGAGGAGGGAGGTATTGTCTGAGGGGGGGAGGCATTGTCTGAGGGAGGAGGCATTGTCAGAGGGAGGAGGCACTGTCTGAGGAGGGAGGTATTGTCTGAGGGGGGAGGCATTGTCTGAGGGAGGAGGCATTGTCTGAGGGGGGAGGCATTGTCTGAGGGAGGAGTTATTGTCTGAGGGGGGAGGCATTGTCTGAGGGGGATGCATTGTCAGATGGAGGAGGCACTGTCTGAGGAGGGAGGTATTGTCTGAGGGTGGGAGGCATTGTCTGAGGGAGGAGGCATTGTCTGAGGGAGGAGGCATTGTCTGAGGGAGGAGACATTGTCTGAGGGGGATGCATTGTCAGATGGAGGAGGCACTGTCTGAGGAGGGAGGTATTGTCTGAGGGGGGGAGGCATTGTCTGAGGGATGAGTTATTGTCTGAGGGGGGAGGCATTGTCAGATGGAGGAGGCACTGTCTGAGGAGGGAGGTATTGTCTGAGGGGGGGAGGCATTGTCTGAGGGAGGAGGTATTGTCTGAGGGAGGAGGCATTGTCAGAGGGAGGAGGCACTGTCTGAGGGAGGAGTCATTGTCTGAGGAGGGAGTCATTGTCTGAGGGGGGAGGTATTGTCTGAGGGAGGAGTCATTGTCTGAGGGGGGAGTCATTGTCTGAGGGGGGAGGTATTGTCTGAGGGGGGAGGCATTGTCTGAGGAGGGAGTCATTGTCTGAGGGGGGAGGCGTTGTCTGAGGGAGGAGGCGTTGTCTGAGGGGGGAGGCCTTGTCTGAGGGGTTAGGTATTGTCTGAGGGGTTAGGTATTGTCTGAGGGAGGAGGCAAGGTCAGAGGGGGTAGGTATTGTTGGAAGGAGGAGGCATTGTCTGAGAGGGGGAGGCATTGTCTGAGGTGGGAGGCATTGTCTGAGGGAGGAGGAATTGTCTGAGGGGGAGGCATTGTCTGAGGGGGGAGGCATTGTCTGAGGGGGGAGGTATTGTCTGAGGGAGGAGTCATTGTCTGAGGAGGGAGTCATTGTCTGAGGGGAGAGGTATTGTCTGAGGGAGGAGTCATTGTGTGAGGAGGGAGTCATTGTCTGAGGGGGGAGGTATTGTCTGAGGGAGGAGTCATTGTCTGAGGGGGGAGGCATTGTCTGAGGGGGGAGGCATTGTCCGAGCGGGGAGGCATTGTCCGAGGGGGGAGAGGTGACCCCTGCGTCCAGTGTGGATACTAATGTGGTGACTGGTGCTGGAACTCCGCTGCCCGACACTCCGCCCTCCAGCGTGTTGTATATCATGGTTGTTGCACGAACAACACCCCGATACCCCCGGGGTGCACAAACCCCCTTGCGGCTGACGGACGCAGAGCGAACGGGTGGGAATCTTCTTCGCGAGACGGGGACGGCCGTCCAGAAGCCCCAGGCGCTTGCCCTTGGCGACACGTCCCCATGCTTAGTGAACGGGAAGGCACGGTGGGAAGGGACCACGAACAAACAGGTGGGCGGCCGCGTGCCTGGCCAGGGGGTGTGGCCGCATCTGTGAGCTGTCCCCGAACCCTGACCCGTTACTCCTTCAGGAGAAACCAAGAACCTCCACTCCCAAAGGCGCCTCGAGTATCAGAAACCGTTTTTTTTTTTTTTTGCTTTTTTGGGGGGGGGGGGCGGTCCCACCCGGCGATGCTCAGGGCTTCCTCCTGGCTCTGCACTCAGGAGTCACTCCTGGCAGTGCTCACAGGGGGACTCAGTGGGATGCTGGGAATTGGAACTGGGTCGGCCGCGTGCCAGGCCAACGCCCTCCCCGCTGGGCTATCGCTCCAGCCCTGAGTTGATTTTATGCCTCATCTTGGCGATCGTCTCTACTCTTGGCAGGAAAACTATGCAGTCTTTCCAGCCAGGATACTCTTTTCTTTCCTTTTCTTTTCTTTTCTTTCCTTTTCTTTTCTTTTCTTTTCTTTCCTTTTCTTTTCTTTTCTTTGCTTTTCTTTGCTTTTCTTTTCTTTTCTTTCCTTTTCTTTTCTTTTCCTTTCCTTTCCTTTCCTTTTCGTTTTTACTTTTGTTTTCTTTTGTTTTCTTTTATATTCTTTTGTTTTTTGTTTCGTTTTTTTGTTTTGTTTTTTCTTTCTTTTGTTTTGTTTTCTTTTGTTTTTTGTTTTTTCTTTTGTTTCTTTTCTTTTTTGTTCTGTTTTGTTTTGTTTTTTCTTTTGTTTTGTTTCTTTTATTTTCTTTTTTGTTTTGTTTTCTTTGGTTTTGTTTTGTTTTCGTTCTTTTCTTTTGTTTTCTTTAGTTTTGTCTTTTCTTTCTTTTCTTTTGTTTTGTCTTATTTTCTTTCCTTTCCTTTTCCTTTCTGCTTTTGGGGTCCCACCCTATGATGCTCAGGGGTTTCTCTTGGCTCTGCACTCAGGAATCCCTCCTGGCAGTGCTCACAGGGGGACCATATGGGATGCTGGGAATCGAACCCAGGTCATCTGTGTGCAAGGCAAACGCCCTCCCCGCTGGGCTATCGCTCCAGCCCTTAGTTGATTTTATGTCTCATTGTGGTGATCATCTCTACGCATGGCATGAAAACCATGCAGTCTTTCCAGACAGGATACTCTTTTCTTTTCTCTTCTTTTCTTTTCTCTTCTTTTCTTTTCTCTTTTTTCTGTTCTTTCTTTTGTTTTGTTTCCTTTCTTTCTTTTCTTTTCTTTTGTTTTGTTTTCTTTTGTTTTGTTTTATTTTCTTTTGTTTTCTTTCCTTTTCCTTCCTGCTTTTTGAGTCCCACCCTGCAATGCTCAAGGGTTCCTCCTGGCTCATGCACTCAGGAGTTACTCCTGGCAGTGCTCAGGGGACCTTATGGGGTGCTGGGAATCGAACCCGGGTCGGCCGCGTGCCAGGCCAATGCCCTCCCCGCTGGGCTATGGCTCCAGCCCCTCTTCCTTCCTTCCTTCCTTCCTTCCTTCCCCTTCCTTCCTTCCTTCTTTCTTTCCATCCTTCCTTCCTTCCTTCTTTCCTTCGTTCCTTCTTTCTTTCCATCCATCCTTCCTTCCTTCTTTCCTTCCTTCTTTCTTTCTTTCCTTCCTTCCTTCCTTCTCTTTCTTTTTTTGCTCTTTGTGTCCCACCCGGTGATGCTCAGGGATTCCTCTTGGCTCTGCACTCAGGAATGATTCCTGGACGTGCTCGGGGGACCCTACGGGATGTTGGGAATCGAAGCCAGGCTGGCCGCCTGCCAGGCCAACACCCTCCCCACTGGGCTATCGCTCCAGCACCTCTTCCTTCCTTCCTTCTTTTCTTCCTTCCTTCCCTCCTTCCTTCCTTCCTTCCGTTCTTCCTTTCTTTCCTCCCTCTTTCCTTCCTTCTCTCCTTCCTTCCTTCTCTTCTTCCTTCCTTCCTTCCTTCCTTCCCACCTTCCTTCCTTCTCTTTCTTTTTTTGATTTTTGGGTCCCACCCGGCGATGCTCAGAGGTTTCTCCTGGCTCTGCACTCCGGAATCACTCCTGGAGGTGCTTGGGGGCCCCTGTGGGATGCTGGGAATCGAACCCGGGTCGGCCGCGTGCCAGGCCAACGCCCTCCCCGCTGGGCTATCGCTGCAGCCCCTGTCCTCCTTGCGTGTCTGTTCCCGCCGCTTCCCTCCTTCCCGCGGCCTCCTTTGCAACCCCCTTGGGACGGTTGAGGCTTGGCGTCCGCCCTGAAGGCTCGGGGCTTCCCCTCCGACCCATGACCCCTAGGGCCTCGTCCCTCAGCCTTCAAGTCTGTACTTGACCTCTGGGCGAGGGGTTCTCGCCTGCCTGGCGATCCCCACGGTGGCCCCCGCCCCGGCCCCGTGGCAGCTCACGTGGGCTGAGCGATGAGCCGTGGTCACGGGGAGAACGGGGCCGGCCAGAGGCGCACGTCCGCCGGTCCCTGCCTCTGTCCCCGGGGAGGTATCGAGGCGCTTGTTTCCGGGACCCGAGCTCGCTTCAGGACCCTGGACGAGGCTTTGATTCGGTCCCTAACACAGAGTCCCCCACCGCCCCATAAACCCACCCCACACACGCCCGCACACACCCGTGGCCCACCCGCTCCGGGAAAAAAAAAAGAAAGTGTAAAAAGTGTGTGTTTAGGCAGTTCCACCAAGTGGCCTGTCTGCGGGGAAGGTTCCGCCGTGACCTGAGACAGAGAGACAGAGATAGAGCAAGAGACAGAGAAAAGAGAGAGAGAGACTGAGACAGAGACAGACAGAGACAGAGAGTGAAAGAGAGAAAGAGAGACAGAAGAGAGCAAGAGAGAGACAGAGAAAGACAGAGACAGCAAGACAGAAAGAGAGAGACAGAGGGAGAGACAGAGATAGGATAAAGAGAGGGACAGACATGAAAGAGAGACAGAGAAAAGAGAGACCGAGAGAGAGAGACAGAGACATGAAAGAGAAGGACACAGAGAGACCAAGAGACTGAAAGAGACAGACAGAGCAAGAGACAGAGAAGAGAGAGAGAGAGAGACAGAGAAGAGAGACAGAAACAGACAGAGCAAGAGAGAGCAAGAGAGAGACAGAGACAGAGAAAAGAGAGAGCGAGAGAGACAGAAGAGAGAGAGCGAGAGAGAGACAGACAGAGAAAGAGAGAGACAGAGTCAGAGAAAACAGAGAGAGACAGACAGAGATAGGAAAAAGAGAGGGACAGAGACACAGAAACAGGGAAAGAGCTAGAGAGAGAGAGACCTTAAAGAAAGACAGAGAGACCAAGAGACTGAGAGAGGCAGAGATAGAGAGAGAGCGACAGACAGACAGAGAAGAGAGACAGAAACAGAGACAGAGAGAGACAGAGACAGAGAAAAGAGAGAGCGAGAGAGAGAGACAGACAGAGACTGAGAGAGAGGAAGCGATAGAGGAGAGAACAAGAAAAGAGGCAGGGAGAGACAGAGAGAGAGAGTGAAAGACAGTGAGAGAGAGAGTGAGAGACAGAGAAGAGAGAGAGACAGTGACAGAGAAGATTGAGGCAGAGAGAGAGAGAGAGAGAGAGAAAGGCTGCACGGACATGCCCCTCGCGTCCCCCTGTGTCCTGTGTCCCAGCAGAGCTGGCCTCCAGGCTCCATCTCTCGCACCTGGCACTGCCTGGTGGCCCGACCCTCCACTAGGTCAGGCCCTCACCAGATCCGTGCCTTGTCTGCGCGCGCGGGGTCTCTCTCTCCACGTGAGTTCCGCTATCTCTGGGCCTGGCGCCCGTGCCAGGGCCCTGGGGCAGCTGCTGTGGACACGGTTACGGGCGCTTCTCTGGCTTCTCACCCAGGAAGCGTGGACTGCGGACAGCCGTGTGCACGGGGACGGGACAGGATCAAGTGTGCATTCAGCGTGTCCTCAGCAGAGGCCCAACGTGAACAGTGCGTGTGTGTGCACGCACGTGTGTGTACATAAGTGCATGCGTATGTGTGTGTCTGTGTGATTGTGTGTGCATGTGGAAGGGCCTGTCTGTGTGTGCATGTGTATGTGCATGTGTATCTGTGTGTGTGCAGATGTGTTTGCGTGTGTGTCCATTTGTGTGTGCATGTGTGTGTATGTCTGAGTGTGTGCGCACGCGTGTGTGTATGTGAGTGCGCACATGTGTGTGCTCACGTGCGTGTGTGAATGTGTTTGAGGGCATGCTTGTGTGCCTGTGTGATTGTGTGTACCTGTGCACGTGGAAGGGCATGTCTGTGTGTATGCATGTCTATCTCTGAGTGCGTGTGTGTTTGTTCGCGCGTGTGTGTCAATTTGTGTGTGCATGTGTGCGTGTGTATGCCTGAGTGTGTGCATGTGTTTGTGTACATGTGTGTGCGTGTCTGTCTGTGAGTGCATGTGTGTGTTTGCATGTGTGTGGGCATGCATATGTGTGCATGTCTGTGTTTGTCCACGTGTGTATATGTACCTCCAGCTGCCCAGGGTCTAACAGAACATGTGTGCATATGTATGTGTGTGTGCGTGTGTGAACACGTATGTGTATGTGTCTGTGTGTGCCTGTCTGCGTGTGTCCCTGTGCGTGTGTGTGCATTTGTATGTGTGTTTGTGCGTGATTGTGTTTGTGTGTGTGTCTGTGTACACGTACGCATGCACACGTGTGTGCATGCGTGTGCACGCCTACGCACGCAATAAGCTTGCACAGCCGCAGGCAGGCAAACCCTAGCAAGATCTTTTTTGATTTTTTTCATTGAACTTACCTCAAGGTGTGTCAATTGAATTCCCCTCTGCCCAGCGTGTGGCCTCACGGGAAGCGCCTGTGTCTGGGTCGGTTGTGGGACCCCCGGCGGCCTGAGGGAAAGGCGTGTCGAAGAGGAAATTGTGATTGTGTGATCCATCAGCAGGCTGACTGACAGCTCCGCTCTGCAGAGCCAGAGGGGGAAAAAAAGCAGGTAATTACACGTGGCCCAGGGATGTTGACGGGCGTGCGTGCGTGCGTGCGTGTCATACGGGGCGCGCGTCATCCACGGCTGGGATTCCTGCTCCGAGCACACTCCGGGCGCCTCTCATTGGATATGACATTCGGTAATTGCCAATTCATTATTGGATCATAGCACCGATGCCTTATTAATAGGCTTGCTTGGTTAAAAAAAATACAACAACAACAAATCCATGCACGAGTGTGGAATGTAGACCGAGTCGATGAAAGCCCCGCCAGGATCTGGGAAGCGGCGTTGCTTTGGTGGACGATGGGTTCAGGGTTCGAGGCCCCCCTCCCCCGGTGGGTCAGCTTTGATTGCTGCGAATGTTGAGTGGCAGTTGGAGCTGTAAGAATTAATTTCTGTGTGTGTGTGTGTTAGTATGTGTGTTTGTGTATCTGAGTATGCATCCATCCATGTGTGTTTCTGTGTCGATGTGTATGTGTGTTTGATTGTGAATGTGCGCAGGTGTATGTCTCTCTTTGTGTTGAATGTGTGTATGTGTGTGTCTGTGTTGATATGTACGTGTTTGACTGTGAATGTGTGTAAGTGTATGTCTCTCTGTGTGTGTGGATGTGTATAGGTGTGTGTATCTGAATGTGTGTGTCTGTGTTCATGTGTATGTGTGTTTGATTGTGAATGTGCGCAGGTGTATGTCTCTCTTTGTGTTGAATGTGTGTATGTGTATGTGTGTGTCTGTGTTGATGTGTACGTGTTTGACTGTGAATGTGTGTAAGTGTGTGGATGTGTATAGGTGTATGTATCTGTATGTGTGTGTCTGTGTGGATGTGTATGTGTGTTTGACTGTGAATGTGCATATGTGTGTGAATGTGTTTAGGTGTATGTATCTGTATGTGTGTGTGTGTGGATGTGGATGTGCGTTTGACTGTGAATGTGCATATGTGTATGTCTCTGTGTGTGTGGATGTGTATAGGTGTGTGTATCTGCATGCGTGTTTCTGTGTGGATGTGGATGTGTGTGTGACTGTGAATGTGTGTATGTATGTCTCTGTGTGTGGACGTGTATAGGTGTATGTGTGTGTGTCTTTGTTGATGTGTATGTGTGTTTGACTGTGAATGTGTGTATGTCTCTGTGTGTGGATGTGTATAGGTGTATGTCTCCCTTTGTATGGATGTGTATATGTGTATGTGTATGTGTGTCTGTGTTGATGTGTATGTGTGTTTGACTGTGAATGGGCATATGTGTATGTCTGTATGTGTGAATGTATGTATATATCTGTATTGTGTCTGTGTTGATGTGTATGTGTGTTTGACTGTGAATGCGCATATGTGTATGTCTCTGATGTGCATATGTGTATTATCTGTGTGTGTATCTGTGTTGATGGGTATGTGTGTTTGATTGTGAATGTGTGTCTGTATATGTCTCTGTGTGTGTGTAAATGTGTATATCTGTATTTGTAGGATGACACAAGGAGCTTAGGTGTATCTGGTTACACCCATCACAGTGCTCGGAGGCACTTCCACTTCCATTGTGTTTATCTGTAAACAGTGCTCCCTGTGCTCTCCTCCCCACCTAGTTAATCAGCTTTCCCCCTAATCAGACTATGTTAATTTGTAAGGTCAGATTCCCAGAAATCTACAATTTTATATGTTGAAATATTGCCTTTCTCCTCTCCTTATGCCTTATCAACAGTTTACTTGAATGCAGTGTCCTTTTTTTCTATAGATACAGAAAGACCGTTAACATGATGCTTTGTAAGTTAGGATTTGATTGGCCTTGAATATTATTCACTCCCGGGCATCTGCTTTCTCGACTTAAGCCTCAGTTGCCCTTAGTTCCTAACACCCCGAAAGCAGGGTCCCGACGAGGGACCGAATGGACCCAGGGCAAGCGGTGAGCTACCCTGGCAGCGAAATGGGCCAGGCCAAAGTGCCACGATTCTTGACTCTAAGTTAAGAGTTTGATCATAGACAAATGCTGTCATGATCCAAAGGTAACGACGAGACTAGGATCCTGCTAGGGGTGAGAAAGACTATCTGGCGTGAGCACTGTAGTCTGAGATCGAGATGGCCCCAGGAGGGCAATTCTATAAGTTTAAGGTCTTTCTTACTGTGTCCAAACAAAATGGTTTATGTCATATGTGCTTATACGGTTGTCGGACAAGGAGAGGAGAGACACACCCTTGGGATTCCGGCTCTAGGGTGGATTGATCAGATCAGGACGACCTGTGACCTGTGTTAGAAGTGACTTTCCCCGAGGGAAGGAATTCTACCCCTTGTGGATTGTGACCACACCCATGTGTGATTGCGACCCCAGACCCTTCATGCTTTGGGATTTAACTAGACCATAAGAGTGGGCTGGGGGATGAGGATGAGAATCGAGACCCCAGAGAAGGAGGATGAAGGGGGATGGAGAAGGAGAATGAAGTAGCACTGGGGGAGGAAGGAGCCGAGGACGCAGAGGAGAGAGACCGGAGTGGATGGAGAGAGGATTGGAATCAACTACAGCGAAGACCAACCAGCCTGGCCCTCGTTTCCTCGTTTCCTTCCTCCGCCTGACCATCACCTTCGACCTCCCCGGGGGTGGGGGAACCAGCGTGAGACTGCGGAACGCAACGCAACGCGGGTGGCGGGAGAGACAGAGCCACCGCCACTGTGTGCTGTGCCCCTTCTTGAGTTCACACAGTGTATATCTGCATGTGTCTGCCTGACGCGAGCACGCCCATGAGATTCTGCAATTACAGGAAGATATGTGTGCGTGTCTCTGTATGTGTGTGTGTGTTTGTGTGAGTTTGTGGACGTGCGTGCATGTGCGTTTGTCTACGTGTGTGCATGAGTGTTCGTTTCTGTGTGACGGTATGTCTGTATGTCCGTATGGGTGCATGAATGTGGATGTGTGTGTGTGGATGTGTACAGGTGTGTATCTGCGTGAGCATGTGTGTCTGTGTGTGTATCACTCAGGCATTCCCATGGGATCGTGCCGCCGGAGCAAGGTATATGTGTGTGATGTGCCTGTGTGAGTGTTTGTGTGTATGTGTGTGTATGATGTGTTTGTGTGTCTGTGTGTACATTTTTGTGTGTATGTGTTTATCTGTATGTGGCGTGTATGTGTATATCTGTGTGTGCATGTGTGTATGTGTCTGTGTGTATTTGTGTGAGTGTGTATGTGTGATGTGTATGTGTATGTGTGTGTATGTGTGTGAATGTGTGCATCAGTATGTTTATGTGTGTATGTGTGCAAGTGTGTATGTGTGTCTGTATTGGTATTTGTGTGAGTGCGTATGTGTGCATGTGTGTATGTGTGATGTGTGTATACATGTACGTGTGGGTGTGTGTATGTGTCTGAGTGTGTGCTTTGTGTGCTTATGTGGGTATGTGTGTATGTGTGTGAGTGTGTGAGTTTGAATCTGCGTGTGCATATGTGTTACATGTGTGAGTGTGCATGAGTGTGTATGTGTGTGAGTGTCAATGCATGTGTGTGAGTGTATGTGTGCATATGTGTATGTGTGTATGTGTTGCGTGTGTATGTGTGATTATGTGAGTGTGCGTATGTGTGTACTGTGTGTGTATGTGTTATGTGTGTATGCGTGTATGTGCATGGGTGTGTATGAGTGTGTGTTTGTGTGTTTAAGTGTGTGTATGTGAGTGTGTATTGTGAGTATGTGAGTCTGAATGTGTGCGTGTGTGTATGTGAGTGTGTATTGTGAGTATGTGAGTCTGTGTGCGTGTGTGTATATGCGTGACGCGTGTATGAGTGTACGTGCGTGTGTATGTGAGCAAGTGTGGAGCATGTGTGTGAGTGTGCGCGAACATAGGTGGGAGTGTGTATTATGCGTGTCTGTATTGTGTGAGTGCGTATCTGTGCGTGCATCTGTGCGTGTGTGTACATGTGTGTGCGTGCGTGTGTGTGTGATAAAGATCACAGGAGCCGGCACTGTGTGTTGTGTGTGTGGGGGGGGGAGCATTTGGAACTTCCGTGTGGGCGCTGTGTGGCCCGTGGTGTTGCCGTGCCCGGCTGCTGGCCGCCTGCGTTGCCACGTGAGTTGAGGGCCTGTTGCCTGCACACTCCCTGTCCCTGAGCAACAACAACAACAAAAAAACCCACAACCGCTCCTTGCTTGGAGTGTCTGCCAGCCAGGACGTGGCGTGCAGCTCTGGCCAGGGTGGGGGGTGGGGACGGATCTTTCTAGAAGGCTCCAGAACGGGAAAGCGAGACTGAGAGGGAGCCCTGCGGTCAGGGCAGGTCCCGCCCTGGCCATGAGATCCCAGATCAAGACGCTGCGGTCGACGCTGCCACTGTGCGGGCTGGGTCCTCTCGGGAGCTGGCTGGGCTCTCCGAGAGGGGTGGAGGAATCGAACCCTGGTCGGCCATGTGCCAGGCCAACGCCCTACCCGCTATGTTCCAGCCCATAGATATCAATATCAGTGAATTTTTGCTATTCCTTAACATCCATATAATTGATGAGTATATAATACGATTAATAAAATCAACACGATTGCAAATAATACAATCTTGCTAACATCAATGTATCAAATAATATAATCAATAATATTAATAGAGGGTGATCAATATCATTGTAAATATCAAAATTGCACGGTTGCACCGTCCTCCCATGGTTCATCAGTTTGCTCGAGCGGGCACCAGGAACATCTCCACGGTGAGACTCGCGGTGACTGTGTTTGGCATCTCGAAGACGCCACCATGGGGAGCTTGCCAGGCTCTGCCACTGTGCGGGCGGGGTCCTCTCGGGAGCTGGCTGGGCTCTCCGAGAGGGGCGGAGGAATCGAACCCGGGTCAGCGACATGCCAGGCCAACGCCCTCCCCGCTGTGCTATCGCTCCAGCCCACCATGTACATAAACAAATTTCTCGTTAGAAGACCAACAGGAAAATACATTTGTGCTCCAAAGGATTAAAGAAACCTCTAGAAATGCCGGTTCTCCCCACCGCACACCCCGTGCCCGTGTCCCCGTGTGTGTCTGCCGGCCGTGAGTCCCGCCAGACGTGCGTCCCACGGCCCTAAGCTCGGGGGCCGACCCGGGAAGCCCGCACAGTGCTCCGGAGTCCGCGCCTTGGGTCACACATGGGCCTCACTCCAGGCGTGGTGCGTCCAGGTGTGTTGGAGTTTCAGTAAGGCAACATCAGGGATGTCACAAACGGGACACCACGGAGATGTGACTGGTGCCCGCTCGAGCCAATCGATGAACCACGGGAGGACAGTGCGACAGTGCTGTACCGTGGAAAAGCCGTATCACCTGACTCAGAATTTCCCAGTGGGGAATCGGTACCACCGAAACATTGAGCGCCTCCCTGTCCTGGAACGTCCACTCCGCCCCCCCCAATCCCAGTGTCCCCGAGTGCCCTCCCAGCACCCCACAATCCTGGACACTGTGAAGGTCCGTGGTTGTAGCGTCCGTGTCTTGTTCTCGGCGGGGCTGGCTCTGCCGGGCTGAGCTGCCGTGATCCTGACTTGCCCTCCCTGCCTCCGGTCTCACGGTTCCTCTGCCTGTCCAGTGATCCCGCCGTGACCACCAATGTCCTCCTCCTCCTTCCTAGGTGGCTGTTCTGGCGAGTTCTCGACGGCGGCGTGGGCAGGCAGCAGGCCGGAGCCTGAGGTGGCGGTAAGTGATTTCCGGGTCACGGGCGTGATCGGCACCTGCAGAGAGACAGAGGTTCTCAGCTTCCGCCCGCGAAAGCACTCCCATCTGCTTTCCTGCCTCCGTCCGTCTGTCCGTCTGCCCTGGCTCTCTGCCTGCTTGCAGGTTCTTGGCAGCGATTCTGTGTTGAGTGTTGACTCGTTGGTGATCTGCACGCGTGAGTTGCGTTCTGCTTGTGTCAGTTCAGTGCCATCTTCCGGTTTGTCCTGCTGGGACAAACCAAGGGCTGGCCTCCCGCTGCTGTGGGTCAGCTATCCTCGGCAGCTTCCGGAACACGCGCTCCGCGCTCGGTTCCCCAAGACCGGTTCTCTCGGGTCTCCTTTGTGGATAGCTGCGTTCTCGGAGCACAGTAATAACGTTGCAGGCTGGAGATTGGGGCCACGCTGTGCTCAGGGTCGTCCTCGGGGCTCTGTGCTCAGGGATCCTTCCGGGTGGGGCTCAGGGGACCCTGTGTGGGTGTTGAGGATTGAAACTGGGTTAGTCGTATGCACAGCAAGCGCCGTACCCGCTGGCCTGGATGACGTGTATCACTGTATCACTGTCCTCCCGTTGTTCATCAGTTTGCTCGAGCGGGCGCCAGCCCCGTCTCCATTGTCAGAGTTGTCGTTACTGTGTTTGGCGTATCGAATGCATCACAGGGAGCTTGCCAGGCTTTGCCGTGCAGGCGGGATCCTCTCGGGAGCTTGCCGGGCTCTCCTAGAGGGGTGGAGGAATCGAACCCGCATCGGCAAGGCAGACGCCCTCCCCGCCGTGCTATCGCTCCAGCCGGATGATCTGTAAGACTGAAAAAAACTGCACTCTCGGTAGGCACTGCAATTTCTCCAGTGGTGACACCGTCTTGACTTCCATTCTGATCCGATTAGAGACATCACCTCCCGCAAACCCAAGGGAATTCCGGGGAGCGGAACCCACCAAGCCCCTCCCTGTCTGCCTCCAACATCTTCCGACTCCGTTGTGGCATGTAATTGAGGTCTGAGAGATCTCTGCATCCCCCCCCCCCCCCCGTGCCGTGCCGTGTGAGCACAGCTTGGCTTAAACTCCCCTCCGGGAGCTGGGAAGTATCTGTCAACGATTCCGGCCACCGTTCAGTGGACATTGCTTAATGAAGGGTCCCTCGGACGGGGGGAAAGCGAGCAGAAGATTAAATTACTGGCTGGTGAGTGAGTTCACCGAGAGAGCTCTCTCCTCCCACTTAGGGAGAAGGGCACTGGCCAGACTGAGGGAAAGACCGTCCATGGGGAAACCAGCAGGCAGAAGCACCCCCCGCCTCCGGCCAACTCCCACCAGCTGTCTTTGGGGGTGACCATGCAGGTGATTGAGCAAGAAGCCAGTGCCTGGTGAAGTGACATTCATAAAGCCATTCCAGATGGGCGCAGGGTCATTCCCCAAACTCCCCAGGGCCCTTTGCCTGTGCCCTGTTTCCGTAAGTGAAGATCTTGACCCAGAAGGAGAGACATTCATGAGCGGGCGCGCCCGACAATGATGGATGTGATTTCGTGTTGTCCTCGGGCTCCGGAAGATACAACAGGAGCTAGGATTCTGTGTGGAGTTGGTGGCCCGTATGATGAGGCACCGGTCACTCATTGGTCACTTGGTTGACCAATGCAACCACTTACCCACCATTGGGTAAGTCGATTGAACAACAGTTGGTTGAACAATGCAGCTTACTCACCCACCATTCTGTGATTGGCCCATCAGTGTACCTACCGTCCATTGATCCATCCACTGATCCACCCCACCAGCTAATACTCTCCATCCATCATCCTTCAACCCACCATGCCCTTGATCCATCCACCCACCCACTCCCAACTATCCATCCATCCATCCATCCATTCATCCATCCTTCTGTCCATCCACTCATCCCCGTACCTCTGCTCCTCATTCGTGAATCATTCACTTGTCAGTTGATGATTCTGTTCAACCATCCATTCATCTACTCACCCATCCAGTCCATCTGTGTGCAGCTTCATCTGTCATCCGTCCATCAGTCATTCCATCCACCCCTCTGGTCATCCATCCATCCATCCATCTACCCACCACCATCCACTCATCCACCCCTCCACCCACCTAGCCATACATACATGCACCATCCATCTGTCCTCCCATGCCTATCCATCCATCTATCCACCTGTCCATCCATTCACACATTCATCCACCCATCTGTCTATCCACCCATCCATCCATCTGCCCATCCATCCTCCCACCCATCCACACATCCATCTATCCATCCATTCACTTATCCATCCATCTAGCCATTCATTGATCCATGTGCCATTTTTGCACCCACCCATCCGTCCATCCACCCACCCTCCACCCACCCATCCATCCATCCATCCAACCATCATCCATTCATCCATCCATCCAATCACCCACTCACACACCCACCCATCTGTCCACCCATCCATCCACCCATCCATCCACCCACCCACCCATCCATCCACCAATCCACCTGTTCATCCTCCATCCATCCATCCATCCATCCATGCACCCACCCACACACCCACCGATCTACCCACCCATCAATCCATCCATTCACCATCCATCCATCCATCCATCCATCTATCCACCCACCCACCCATTCATCCACCCATCCACCCTCCCACTCACCCATTCATCCACCCATCCATCTATCCATCCACCTGTCATCCATCCATCTATTCATCCACCCGCCCACACACCCACCCATCCATCCACCCAGCCACCCATCGATCCATCCACCCATCCACACACCCACCCATCTATCCACCCATCCATCCACCCATTCATCCATCCATCCATCCATCCGTCCACCCACCCATCCATCACCCACCTATCCATCCATCCATCCATTCATCTATCCATCCATCCATCCCTTATCCATTCATCTATCCACCTGTATTATATCATTCTTTTTCATCCATCCATCCACCCAGCCACTCACCCACCCATCTATCCACCCATCCATCCATCCACCCATACCTCCATCTGTCCACCCATCCATCCATCCACCCACCCTTCCATCCATCCACCCATTCATACACCTGTCCACCCACCCACCCATCCATCCATCCATCCACCCACCCACACACCCATTCATCCATCCAGCCATTCATCCATCCATCCAGCCATCCACTCTCCATCCATCTATACACCCACCCATCCATCCAGCCATCCACATGTCCATCCACTCATCTATCCATCCATCCATCCATCCATCCACCCATCCATCCACCCACCCATCCATCCACCCACATATCCATCCATCCATCCATTATCCCTCCATCTATCCACTGGTATTATATCATTCTTTTCCATCCATCCATCCATCCATCCATCCATCCATCCATCCATGCTGTGTCTTGTTCCCAGAAAGGTTTAAGGTGCCTTAGAAAATCACAGATCCTCCAGAGACCAGGAAAGTCAACCCACCAGCCGCCACCCTGATACTCAGCTCCAACAGAGCAGAGCAGTGAGGGAGGCTCAGGGCTGTGAAGTCCAAACAGGGTGTGAATCTCCAAGCTCCTGCGCCCTTCTGCCTTGAGTTCCTGCAGTCGCAGGCTCACACATTGGGCAGGTGGCGTTGTTGGGAGTGTGGTGATTCCTGGGTGGCCTCTGTTCGTCCGGACGGAGTGACGCAATGAAGCTGATAAAAAAGTCAAGTCAGGTTTCGTAGAAACCTTTTTGTCCCGAAAAGCCGTCTTTAAAACACAAATAATTTTCTTTTTTGCTTTGCCTGCCGGAGCAGCGCTCACGACAGGAAAAAAATGTCTCCTTAACATTTAGCCAAAAATAAAAACCTCTGCCCAAGACCTAAATATAGATGGCTTCATTACCTTCAAATCAGCCCGAGAAGAATGCGGCGGCTGGCGGCTGGCGGTGGTGGTGGCTTCAGCGGCGGCGGGAGGAACTGAGTGCCGGGAACTGCAGTGCTCTCTGCAATCAGAAGGAATTACAATTATGGCGGGGCTAATCTTGCAAAAATCAAAACACACTTAAGCAGACACTCCAGCCCATTAAGACGCGATCGTCACCGTGATCAAGACCTGAGCCCCCCCCTTCCCCTCCGCCCCGGTCTCCCCACCCACCCGGGGGAGGAGAATGAGGGTTGTTATTTTCCCTAGACGGGTCGTTTTTCTTTATGGTGCTACAGAACGGAGAGAGACAGAGAGACAGAGACAGACAAAGACAGAGAGAACAGCATCAGGCCTTTGCAGAGATCCAAAGTTTACCTTCCGAAGCCCGGGCTGTAAATCTGCCTGCCTCTTTGTTCCCTGCCTTTATTTTCTGCCACAGGTTGCGGGTGGGATGCGGGCAGGAGGGGAGGATGTGCCGATGGCGAGAACATCACTGACCGAGGGGGACAGGTAGAAGCCAGGAGCCGCCATCATGTTTCACTCAAATGAGAGGAAGAATCCGGAGTTCCGACCTCTGTCGACGGTCAAGAATCAGGGACGCTGTCTCGTTGGCCAAGGCGTCGAAAATCAGATGGGCCGGACACGTCACGAGATTTGGAGACGACCGCTGGACTAGAGCCGTGACCGACTGGATTCCACGGGACGTCCAAAGACCGCGTGGCCGCCCACCTACGAGATGGTCCGACTTCTTCGTCAAGACCCTGAGCGATCGGTTTGAGGCTCTTCGTGTTCCTAGAACGAGCAGATTGGGAAGGCCGGCCGGACACGTATGTCGAGCTGGGTTTGCCGTGATTGAGGGATGACCCGTTCCCTATAGGAGAAGCCCTGAGCAGCGGGGTCAGTGAGACGGTCACAGATGCCCTTTTGCAATCAAGACTGTGCAAATGCCCAGCGCTAATTCCCATCCGACCTCGTGACGCTTTATAAGATACAGGCGTCATGGGTTGAAACAGGCTCAGGGGGGGCCAATGCCCAGTGACGAGACACATGAGTTGGGTCTGGAGCCATAGCCCAGCGGGGAGGGCGTTGGCCTTGCACACGCGGCCGACCCGGGTTCGATTCCCAGCATCCTGTGGGGTCCCCCGAGCACCACCAGGAGTCATTCCTGAGTGCAGAGCCAGGAGGAACCCCTGAGCATCACCGGGTGGGACCCAAAAAGAAAAAAAAATGGACGTAAGTCTTGGGGAGGCCGTGAGCATCACAGGGACCGGGGTGACAGCACTCTCTCGTCCGTAGTTGGTCACCAAGAAAGTCAGTCCGAGCACAGTTCTCATCCATCCTCCGAGAATGGGTTTTTATTTCATTTGTATCAAGACGATGCGGTGTACACGGCCATGGTGGCTCATGGCTCCTCTGCATTGTTCCAACCCAACACCCCTTGCCGGGGCACTTGCCTGCCTCGCACAAGGACCCCAAGGCCTCTGTGACCCCCAAGCCCGCCCCCATCCGTTGGTCGTGTGCTAGTTCCCTCACGATGTTGCCTTTGGCTCTTAGTGGCCCCTGGCTGTGTATCTCCAAGTCCCACCTCTGCGAGATCCTTCTATGCCTGTCTCTCTCCTTCTGACACAGTTCTCTCGGCACAATGCCTCATTCCATCCACGTCACAGTGGATGGCATGATCTGCTCCTTCTTGACAGCTGCGTAGCATTCCAATCTGTCTATACACCTCACCTTCTCCACCCACAGAGAGTGTTTTTTTTTTTAAAGAGGAAGGGAAATGCGTGTGGCTGGAACTCTGGTTGAAAAGGTCCTGCCTCACGTCCCCGAGCCTTGGGTTTGATCCCCAGTGCCACGAGTAAGTCAGAGTTGTCAGCACAAGGGCTGAAAATGCTTCATAGGGCGATGGACGGGCGGGTGGGTGGGTCATGATTATTTTTGTGCGATGCCCAAAATGTGTCAAATGATGGTGCGATGTACCTGTTGGTTCTACCCAGTTCTCGATGCCTGCTGCGATCACAGTTCAAACTCTGTGTGTGTGTGTGTGTGTGTGTGTGTGTGTGTGTGTGTGTGTGTGTGTGTGAGTTTTGACACAGGAGCGTAGGGCAGGATGTCGCTTACCTGTGCCATGTGCTCGCTGAGATGCGGCCATCCCCTCCGAGAGCTGCCCACAAACCACAGGAATATGCGTCCCCAGCCCCCAAGGGTGCCCACCTTAAGCCCCACCTGGAGGCTGTTCCCTACCTGGGCACTCTGAAATGCCGATGGTCCCAGAAGCTCTGGGACGGGGTGAAATGCACCCTGGGCATGCCTCTGGGTCATCGGCAGAAAAAAAGGCAGCAGATGCCCAGTCTCGGAGTCGAGGCAGTTGTACGAGGCACCGGCCACTGGGCAAGCCGGGATGGAACCAGGAGCCAGAAGTGCTGTCACAGGACGCCTTGGGCATCCGTGTCCCAGTTCCGGTTTCTGCCGTGCTGTGATGCCGGCCCTGCCCCCACTGGGTTTTCCCGGGACGCAGAGCAGGGGGCAAGTTTGGGGTGTCGAACCTGTGTCCCTTACAGACCCCGGGGCCCTTACCCCTGCTGTGGACCGATGCAGAGAAATGGCCCACTGGACCCTTGAGTCTTCTGCGAACCAGAGACGCACTCGGTCCCGGGGGCAGGCAGGGGCCGTGACGAGTCAAACAGAATAGGATCATCGGGTAGAAGCGATGACACAGCAGACAGGACCCCAGACCCGCCCCAAACCAGGGGTCTCTCTCAAAGGTGGGCTCCGGCCAGGAGCACCACTATGGCAGGAAGAAGGTTGGCCTGATGTGCAGCTGACCTGGGTTTTTTCTGAGCACCGCCAGGGGTGATTCCTGAGTGCAGAGCCAGGAGGAAGCCCTGAGCATCACCGGCTGTGGTCTCCCAAATCCAGAAATATTAAATATTATATATATATATATATTCTGTCACTGTCCTCCCGTCGTTCATCGATTTTCTCGAGCGGACCCAGGAACGTCTCCACGGTGAGACTTTGTTGTGACTGTGTTTGGCATCTCGAAGACGCCACCGGGAGCTTGCCAGGCTCTGCCATGCGGGCGGGATCCTCTCGGGAGCTGGCTGGGCTCTCTGAGAGGGGCGGAGGAATCGAACCCGGGTTGGCCGCCTGCAAGGTAAATGTTCTACCCGCCATGCTATCGCTCCAGTCCATATATATATAAACAAATATGGGCTTTGGGTCCAGGTGAACTCTCTGTGAAAAAAAAAAAGAATGCATCAGCCGAAGGAAATGAGTTGGACACCCTTTTCCAAGCCAGGGGTGTTCTTGAGAGCCAGGGCTAAGGCAGAATGGGGCTTCTGTCGGGCACTCGGAACTGGGTGCGTTGAACAAATGCTGTGAAATGCCTGTTTAATCCTGTAGGAAGGAGACTAGGATTTGTTTTTGTTTTCGTTTGGCCGTTTTGGGTCCCACCCGGCAATGCTCAGGGTGTCCTCCTGGCTCTGCACTCAGGAATGACTCCTGGCGGTGCTCGGGGGACCCTACGGGATGCCGGGAATCGAACCCAGGTCGGCCGCGTGCAAGGCCAACGCCCTCCCCGCTGGGCTGTCACTCCAGCCCCGGATATATATATATTTTTTTTTTTTTTTTTCCCCAAGATGCAGAGAAGAATCTCCAGATGTGTGCTATGTGTTGCCAGTAGTGGCTCCGATTTCATCCCTATTCATGGGCCCCCGTCATGAATATGCAATCCACTGCAGCGTGTGGAAACCGAGTTGAACAGGCAGGCAGACACGCCTGCCCTCTGCCATCCTCGCCCGTAGCTTGGGGGGGGGGACACACTAAATAATTAAGAAAAAGCACCCGAGCCTGTTGCCTGAACCCCAGAGGGTGTGTGTGTGTGTGTGTGTGTGTGTGTGTGTGTGTGTGTGTGTTGGGGGAGGAGGGGGGTAGATTTTTCTTGTCTCTGGTCAACCCTGGCTGGAGCGATCGCCCAGTGGAAGGGCGTTGGCCTGGCATGCAGCCGACCCGGGTTCGAGTCCCAGCATCCCCTAGGGTCCCCACCGAGCACTGCCAGGAGGGATTCCTGAGTGCATGAGCCAGGAGGGACCCCTGAGCATCGCCGGGTGTGACCCAAAGACATGAGCTAAAAAAGTGAGAGCCAGCGGGAATGCCCCTCTCCGGGGTCCTCCCGGGCAGCCCGAGAGCTGTGTGGGTTGGGAGCACCCACCCACGTCCCACCCGACGCCACACACCGTCTCCTTCACTCCCATCACCCTGCCCCCTGCCCGCGGTCCTCACCCCTCCTTTCCGTCTGGTGGCTCGCACACTCGGAGCTATTTTCGGCCGGGATCCGTTCGCACGTTGGCTCGTGGGGTGCTTCGACACCGACCAGGAGCAGAAGCTCGGGGCGACCGTCTTTCGCTTCCTGAATCATCTCGGGCAACCGAGGCCTCGCCAAGGGGCCGCCCAGAGCCAGCCTGGGATGGTCTGGGGCAGAGACATAGTCCCAGGGTGCGATGAAGGGGACCTACTCGTAGGGCTTCCTCAGGGACTGGGCCAGGACTTCAGGATTATGCAGGGGACACTCAGGCCCCCGGACCGTCTCCCCCGCATCCCGCTATGATGCCTTCTCTCGCCTCTGCCTCCGGACCCAGCACCAAATGATCAGCTCTGCACTGATTATACGTCCAGTATTGAGGGGAGGGTTCCCCCAAAGGCCTGAGCAGGACCACCACCCCACCCCCCAGCATCGCCCAGATCTCTGAGGAGTCCTCGGGGTGGCGATATCTCTCTTCATTCATTTATTTGTTTATTTTAATGGAGTCATCACGGTGAGACACAGTTCCAAAACTGTTCAAGGTTGGGTTTCAGTCACACAGGGTTCCAACCTCCGTCCCTCCCTCACCAGGGCACATTTCCCACCACCAGTGACCCCAGGGTCCCTCCCATCATCCCCAAACCCCCCCACCCCATGGTGGGCATCTCTCTCTGTCTGTCTCTGCCTCTGCCTGTCTCTGTCTCTGTTTCTGTTCTCTATCTCTCTGACTCTGTCTCTTGTCTCTGCCTGTCTCTGTCTCTGTTTCTCTCTGTCTCTGATTCTGTGTCTCCGTTTCTGACTGTCTCTCTCTCGTCTCTGTCTCTGTCTCTCTCTGTCTCTGCCTGTCTCTGTCTCTCTGACTCTGTCTCTCTGTGTCTGTCTCTGTGTTTCTCTGACTCTGCCTCTCTGTGTGTCTGTTTCTCTCTGTCTCTGTCTCTGCCTGTCTCTGACTGTTCTCTCTGCCTCTCTGTCTCTGACTCTGTCTCTCTGTCTCTGACTCTCTCTCTGTGTCTCTCTGTCTCTGTCTCTCTCTGACTCTGCCTCTTTGTCTGTCTCTGTCTCTATCTCTGTCTTTCTCTGTCTCTGCCTGTCTCTGTCTCTGACTCTCTGACTCTGTCTCTGACTCTCTCTGTCTCTCTGTCTCTCTCTGATTCTGCCTCTCTGTGTGTCTGTCTCTCTGTCTCTCTCTGTCTTTGCCTGTCTCTGTCTCTGTTGTCTCTGTCTCTGTCTCTCTGTCTCTGACCCTATCTCTGTCTTTGTCTCTGACTCTGTGTCTCTGTCTCTCTCTCTCTCTTTGTTTCTCTCTGACTCTGCCTCTCTCTGTCTCTCTGTCCCTGACTGTCTCTGTCTCTGTTCTCTCTGTCTCTGTCTCCCTGACTTTTTCTCTCTGTCTCTGTCTCTGACTCTGTTTCTCTCTCTGTGTCTCTGTCTCTGTCTCTCTCTGACTCTGCCTCTCTGTCTGTCTCTGTCTATCTCTGTCTCTCTCTGTCCCTGCCTGTCTCTGTCTCTGTTCTCTCTGCCTCAGCCTGTCTCTGTCTCTATTCTCACTGTCTCTGTCTCCATAACTTTCTGTCTGTCTCTGTCTCTGACTGTTTCTCTCTCTGTGTCTCTGTCTCTGTCTCTCTCTGACTCTGCCTCTCTGTGTGTCTCTGTCTCTCTGTCTCTGACTCTGCCTCTCTGTCTGTCTGTCTCTGTCTCTGTCTCTCTCTGTCCCTGCCTGTCTCTGTCTCTGTTCTCTCTGTCTCTGTTCTCACTGTCTCCGTCTCCGTGACTCTTTCTCTCTGTCTCTGTCTCTGTTCTCACTGTCTCCCTGACTTTCTCTCTGTCTTTGTCTCTGACTCTGTTTTTCTCTCTTTGTCTCTGTCTCTGTCTCTCTCTGACTCTGCCTCTCTGTTTGTCTCTGTCTCTCTCTCTGTCTCTCTCTGTCTCTGCCTGTCTCTGTCTCTGTTCTCTCTGTCTCTGACTCTGTCTCTGACTCTGTCTCTGTCTCTCTGACTCTGTCTCTCTGTCTCTCTCTGTCTCTGTCTCTGTTCTCTCTGTCTCTATCTCTGTGTCTCTCTGTCTTTGTATCTGACTCTGTGTCTCTGTCTCTCTGTCTCTGTTTCTCTCTGCCTCTGCCTCTCTCTGTGTCTCTCTGTCTCTGTCTCTCTCTGCCTCTGCCTCTCTGTCTGTCTCTGTCTATCTCTGTCTCTCTCTGTCCCTGCCTGTCTCTGACTCTGTTCTCTCTGCCTCAGCCTGTCTCTGTCTCTGTTCTCACTGTCTCTGTCTCCATGACTTTCTCTCTGTCTCTGACTCTGTTTCTCTCTCTGTGTCTCTGTCTCTGTCTCTCTCTGACTCTGCCTCTCTGTGTGTCTCTGTCTCTCTCTGCCTCTCTGTGTGTCTCTGTCCTTCTGTCTCTGTCTCTGTCTCTCTGTCTTTGTCTCTGTTCTCTCTGCCTCTGCCTCTTTGTCTCTGACTCTGTCTCTCTGTCTCTGTCTCTGTCTGTCTTCTTTTGGGCATTACGCTGTGCAATGCAGATACTGAAAGGTTCTCAGGGGCACCCGCCTACCTCGTTGGCAACGCCCAGTTCTTGTCCAGAGTGACCATTTCCAACCAGTCCTGCCATACTGATCCCTTCTCTCTCCTGACTCCCCTCTGCTCCCCCATCTCACCTGTGTGGTCATTTCCAACCAGCGGCCAGTCCTCCGGCCTCGGATACCAGTCTCATACCCGGGTTCGATTCCTCTGTCCCTCTCGGAGAGCCCGGCCAGCTCCCGAGAGGATCCCGCCCGCATGGCAGAGCCTGGCAAGCTCCCGGTGGCGTCTCCGAGATGCCAAACACAGTCACAAGGAGTCTCACCATGGAGACGTGGTGACTGGTGCCCGCTCGAGCCGATCGATAAACCACGGGAGGACGGTGCTCTGTTATTGATGATTAATTCTGAGGCAAGGAACAGAGTAAGAGTTTATTATTATTATTATTATTATTGATTATTAACAGCAAGTCTCACCCTGGAGACGTGACCGGTGCCCGCTCGAGCAAATCAGTGAACAACGGGAAGACAGTGCTATAGTATTGGATCATTAATTCTGAGGCAAGGAACAGAGTAAGAATTTATTATTATTATCAGGGAAAGGGAGTTGCCGCTTGCTGGTGGCTGCGGTGAGGGTCCGTCCCCATCCCGGAGGAAAACGCCCTTGACTTTCCCACCATCTCCGCAGAGAGTGCAGTGACCTTCACCCACCCTGATCTCGGCCACTCCCACTCCTTCCTCCCTACTTAGAGTTCTTGCACTCATGGGTGGAGTATAAAATGACATAATAGGAGACGGACACCCAAGGACAGGAGAGACAAGGGTCAAGAAGATTGCCCCATGGTTGGATGTCGGCCTCATGAGCTGGGGAAGAAGGCAGCTGGGATGGAGAAGGGGTCACTGAGTCAGGGAGGGCTGGAGGGGTCGCTCGGGAAGGGAGATGTGTGCTGAGAGTAGATCAAGGACCCAACGTGATGTGTATTGGATCTGTATTGATCTGTATTGATCTCAGTATCTGTATTGCAAACCATCATGCCCCAAAGGAGAGAGAGAGTCTGGGAGAGATTGTCTGCCCTGGAGGCAGGGGGAGGGTTGGGATGGGGGAATACTGGGGACATTGGTGGTGGGGAATGGGCACTGGTGGAGGGATGGGGGTTCCCTCATTGTAGGACTGAAACTCAAACTTGAAGCTTTTGTAACTGCATCTCACGGTGATTCAATACGATAAAATAACATAATAAGAGACTGAAACCCAAGACGCAAAGGCCAGGAAGATTGCCCCATGGTTGGACGTCGGCCTCATGAGCTGGGGGAGAAGGCAGCTGGGATGGAGAAGGGGTCACTGAGTCAGGGAGGATTGGAGGGATCGCATGGGACGGGAGATGTGCGCTGAGAGTAGATCAAGGACCCAACGGGATGGTCTTTCAGTGTCTGTCTGTATTGCAAACCATGATGCCCCAAAGAAGAGAGAGGATGAGGGACATTGTCTGCCATGGAGGCAGGGGGAGGGTTGGGGCGAGGAGATACTGGGGACATTGGTGGCGGGGAACGTGCACTGGTGGAGGGATTGGGGTTCCATCATTGTATGACTGAAACTCAAACAGGAAAGCTTGCAACTGCATCTCACAGTGGTTCAATCACTGTATCACTGTATCACTGTCCTCCAGTTTGAGCGAGCCCAGTAACATTGTGAGACTTGTTACTGTGTTTGGCATATCTAATACACCACGGGTAGCTTGCCAGACTTTGCTGTGTGGGCAAGATACTCTTGTAGTTCAGTTTCCTGCCTGGCTGTATCCCTGGGAGCGTCCCCTTCTGCTAATCCTCGGACCCTGGGAACAGACGCCCCCTACAGGGTGAGGAGACACAGCCCCACCCACCAACCACCCACCCTACACACTGACACATCCAGACATAGAAACAGCCACAAACATTCTCAGCAACCTTGACGCCTGGGTCCCGGTTTCTCAGTGACACTTCCCGTGTTTCGTAAAGCCCTAGGGGTGGCCAGTGCGACCGTCCAGACGGGCAGGCATCCTGGGTTCCATCCCGAGGAGTACATACTAACCCTGAGCCCAAACATCTCCTGAGATCAGGACACGTGCGCTCTCTCCGGGAGGGAACAGGGAGGTGTCCGCGGCGGGTTTGGCATCGATTGGTGTAAAGCAAACCTCAACTTGGCTCGTCATAGGTGACAGACCAATTATTGTTGGGTGTTACCCCAAGAGTTTTTAGGGTTCATCAGCAAACTGCTCTTTTCCTCCTGCCAGAGAACTGCTCTTTTCCTTGTCTTACGAGCACCTTGAGTTTACCTTTCACCTCTCCCTTGTGCTTCATCTCTCATGGACACAGTTCCCCAAGTCAATCTTGGTTGCTAATATGCCCACACTCTCTGCGACTTCTGGTGTGTGTCTTTGGAGTAAATCACCTGCTTTCCTATTTCCCCTCTAACTTCTCATGTTTTACAGGAAAAGTTCTTCCCTCAATTCTTCGGTTTTTTTTTTTTTGAGAGGTGTCTATATTATTTTCCGGTACTATACTTTAGATTTTTGCTTTTGCTTTTTGGGTCCCACCTGGCGATGCTCAGGGGTTCCTCCTGGCTCATGCACTCAGGAATCACTCCTGGCGGTGCTCGGGGGACCCTAGGGGATGCTGGGAATCGAACCCGGGTCGACTGCGTGCAAGGCCAATGCCCTCCCTGCTGGGCTATCGCTCCAGTCCTGGAGTTGTTAAAAATAATGTATGAGTGATAACATTTCCCCTTCCTGTCGGTTTGCAGTTATCACTGTGTAATTTATTTTGATCACTGTGTCATTCTCTTTTTTTTTTTTTTTTTTTTTTGCTTTTTGGGTCCCACCCGGAGATGCTCAGGGCTTCCTCCTGGCTCATGCACTCAGGAATGACTCCTGGCGGTGCTCAGGGAAGGATGCTGGGAATCGAACCCGGGTCGGCCACGTGCCAGGCCAACGCCCTCCACACTGTGCTATGGCTCCAGCCCTTCCTTTAGATTCTTGGAGGAAACCGTGTCACTCTATTTTTTCTTAGTTTTGGTATTAAGATGTGGGTAATGTTCTTCCCCGAAACGGCAGTGGGTGTCTCCGCAATTATATTTCATTCTGGGATTTAATGAGGAAGCAAATGAAGGAGGAAAAAAAAATTCCCCCTGAATACTGAACGAGCGGCTGGTCTCCCCGCTTCCGAAGGTCCCACACCATCGTGCCTTTTCTTTGGTTCTTTCCTGAGTCTGTTGGCGCTGTAGGAATCAGCCCTCGTGTGACTGTTTTCATATCAGACGGTTCTCATAATTGGAAATTTATACTTGGGGGGAAAAAATAAAAGGAAAATGAAAACCTCATTCTCCCTTCTCCCGGCCTCTCCTGTTCTTCTTCCTCAAATCACCGTGACTGCATCCCCTTCTGCATTTCACTTTTCACATGATCTGCGAACTAAAAGGAAAAAAAAATTAAAAAAAAAAATTTTTTTTTCCCATAGCGATTTTCATGAGCTTCGTGTGAAACGTAGATTTCGGGGGGCGGAGGTCAAAATATTAAAGGTGGGTCATTCCGCCTTGAACACCCGTATGCCATCCCTTCATTCATTTTCTTCCTCTTTTCCTCCTTCAGTAAGTTGCCTATTTTTTCTTCATAAAGAATTTATTTTATTTTTTTTTAAGTAGTACACGAGAGAACAGAGAATCGCTTCTCCTGATGGGAACCGATTGGAGAACCTTTTGCCCTGACAAAAAGGGCCTTGAAGGACCTTTAATCTCGGACTCCTTTCAATTTCACTTTCCCATCACCTGCCTGCCTCCTTGAGCCTTTTTCTCCGGGTAATGCCGCCGGTACCTGCCTTTCATCCTTCCCTTCTACGCCCAAGACCGGGCCTACCTGTCTTTGACCCTTCTCTTCTTCTTGAGCAAAGGGAATTTTTCTTTTTTTCTTTTTTTTTTTCTTTTTTTTCCCATTCTTCCCCCTTCTATGAGCATTGAATAACTAATCCTCCTGTTAAGCATTCCAGAAATAGAAAAAAAAAATGTTTGACTCCGTGGTCCTTTGAATATTAACCATTCTAATATGCATTTTAATAGGGGAAAGATGTGATCGCCTGGTAATATGCAATCGTTGGGATGTTCTTGACAAAGGAAGGGAAGAAACGGACATCAGTATTAACACGGTGACCTTGCAAAATGTTGTAAGTGTCATTCTCCCTGATTTCGGGACTAAAGAGGCCGGTTGTTCCTCTCCCCAATCGCCACTATTGTCGTCTTTTGCATGATTAAAGGGTTTTATCACTCACAGAGCAGGAGATGAAATAATGCAAAAGAGGGGCAGAAGTCATCTGCTCAAGTACACCCCTCTCCCCGGGTGGACACCATTCCGGACACAGTTATCAATTTGAATCCTGGTGTGGAGAACTCTTCAGTCTTCCGTCGAATGAATTAAAGGCCTATAAAAATCACCCAAACAAGTCGACGTGACCCAGCATACACACACACACACACACACACACACACACACACACGCACGCAGAGTTATTCATGCAGGGAGTGTTCCAGAAAGAAATGCTTCCGGCGTCGCAGGCCCTTGCCAGAGACAAGCTGGCATGGCTTGTGTTAAAATACATAATCAAATTGCAACGGAACGAAAATCCCTTTTACATTGTGTGCTCGACAGACAGGGAATTAACACCCTTATTACGGTGGAATATATGTCAGCGTGTTGAGAGTGGAATCTGTTGTGTTTTTTTTTTTTCCCCCTCCCTTCCACGCTAAAGGCCCATAATGTGTCATTAGATATGGTTAAGACGATAATCTCTTCCGAGAACTGCAGAGACATTAGACTTAATTGGTTTCATATCACAGAGAAAAATGTGGGAGCCCAGAAAGGGACTCACGAGGCAGACATAAAAATTGCGAAGACATTGGGCCTCTCCGAGCGGAGGCAGGCGCTTCCGTCTTTCTGTCCGCACACGTTCTGAGGAGGTCGGAAAGAGATTTCTCTTAACTGCGGTGGGCACCCCCCCACCCCGGCCCCCGACCATTTTCTTATTCTTCACGTTGCTTTTTGAGTCACACCCGGTGATGCCCCGGGGTTCCTCCTGGCTCTGCACTCAGGAGTGACTCCTGGCGGTGCTCAGGGGACCCTATGGGATGCTGGGAATTGAACCCGGGTTTGCCTTGTGCAAGGAAAACGCCCTACCCACTGTGCTATCGCTCCGGCCCTGATCATTACATTATATTAATGGTATAATGCATTTTTTAAATTTTTTTCCTTTTTGGGTCACACCCAGCGATGCTCAGGGGTTCCTCCTGGCTCTGCACTCAGGAATTA
Organism: Sorex fumeus; assembly: GCF_029834395.1. NCBI lineage: Eukaryota > Metazoa > Chordata > Mammalia > Eulipotyphla > Soricidae > Sorex > Sorex fumeus. The sequence continues at coordinate 302,447 of NW_026606332.1, forward strand.
CTCCTGGCGGTGCTCGGGGGACCATATGGGATGTTGGGAATCGAACCCGGATCGGCCGTGTGCAAGGCAAGCGCCCTCCCCGCTGTGCTATCACTCCGGCCCCTCATCACATTCCTTGAGTGTGTTTTCATCCCTCTGGCCTTCCTATCTCTCCTTTGATGCCTTAGAAAAGACCTAAAGAAAACCCCATTTTTTTTTTTTCGTATTTAACCAGTATTACTCAGCAGTGCCGGCTTCTGTCCACACATATCTCCGATGTCCGCAGACCCGGCTCTCTGCCCACCAGCTCCCTTGAACCAAAATCCACTGGCAGGGGAAAAACAAAACAAAAAAAACAAAAAACAGGCGACCACAATGCCTTGGACTCGGCACACACAATCTCTGCAACCTTTCCAGGACACAAGAGGAGACGCAGTGACATGGGAGGAACCCAGGGCACGTGGAGGCAGAGACCAGAGGGACACAGACCCACCCCCCACCCCTGGAAGGACACAGACTGACCTTGGAGGGACGCATACCCCGGAGGGATGAAGACCCCACTCAGGGATGCCTGGAGCCCGCAGGAGCTGGGAGACGCAGGAAGGACCCACCCTAGAGCCTCCAGAATTTGCCCTGGGCCCTCCAGACTCTAGGAGGCTCAGGGGACAAAGGTCTCTTTGTTTCCTGTTGCAGGGGACTCACCCCCGGTGGTCTCAGACAAGTCTGTGGAAATTCGGAGACGCTCATTCATGTGCTTCTGCCCTTGGTGACTCCAAGGCCACCCACTGGGTAGTGGACAGTGATCGGGACGCAGAAATGCACTGAGTAGGACACCAGGGCCACAGGACAGCCGGTGGGATGCTGGCCTGGCACACGGCCGACCGACCCGGGCTCAGTCCCCCTGAGTACCACCAGGAGCGATTTCTGAGCACAGACACAGGAGCAACCCCTGAGCACCACCGGGTGGGACCCCCATACCGAAGAAAGTAGAAATAAACGTATTTAATTAATACGTTTTAATGCGTATTTAATTAACAATTTATTTAATTATTTAATAAACATATTAAATAATTGGGAGGCTGGAGAGGTAGGGCAGTGGGTAGGGCTTGGTGGATCCGGGTTTGATCACTGGGACCCCCCAAGTGTGCCCCAAGCCCTGCCAGGAGTGACCCCTGGGTGCAGAGCAGACAGTGTGCCCTGAGCACATCTGGTCGAAAGGGGGAGGGAGGGAGGGAGCGAGGGATGGGAGAAGGAGATGGGGAATGAGGAGGGAGAGAGGAAGGAAGGGAAGGAGGGAAGGAAGAGGGAGCAAGGGAAGGAAGGAAGGAAGGAAGGAAGAAGGAAGGGAGGGAGGAAGAGAGGGAGGAAGGAAGGAAGAAGGGAGGGAGGGAGGAAGGGAGGAAGAGAGGGAGGAAGGAAAAAAGAAGGGAGGAAGGAAGGAAAGAAGGAAGGAAGGAAGAAGGGAGGGAGGAAGAAGGGAGGGAGGAAGGAAGGAAGGAAGGAAGGAAGGAAGGAAGGAAGGAAGGAAGGAAGGAAGAAGGGAGGGAGGAGGGAGGAAGGAAGGAGGAAGGAAGGAAGGAAGGAAGAAGGGAGGGAGGAAGGAAGGGAGGGAGGGAGGAATGAAGAAGGGAGGGAGGAAGGAAGGAAGGGAGGGATGAGAGGGAGGAAGAAGGGAAGGAAGAAAGGCAGGAAGACAAAGAAATACAAAGAGGAAAAAGAGATGGAGAGAGAAAGAGAAGGCAGAAGGTAGGAGAAAGAAAGGAAGGAGAAAGAGAGAGAGAAAGAAAGGAGGGAGGGAGGAAAGAAAGGAAGGTAGGAAGGAAGGAGAGAAAGAAGGAAGGGAGGAAGGAAGGAAAGAAGGAGGGAAGGAAGAAAAAGAAAGGAAGAAAGGATGGAAGGAGGGAGGGAGGAAGGAAGGAAGGGAGGGAGGAAGGAAGGAAGGAGGCAGGCAGGGAGGGAGGGAGGGAGGGAGGGAAGCAGACAGCCTCTTCCGACAGGACTCTTGGTTCCAGGGGTCTTTCCGGGGACGCTCTTCCCCCACCTGCCCCGTCCCCTGCGCCGTCAGCGTGGTGGGTGCTGGGTGCCGCCGGCTCCTCTAGGCCCTCGCAGACCCCATCCCCGTGCGGGACCGCGGGGCGCCAGCTCGTGACGCGCTCGGGCCCCAAATACGCGCGTCTTTCTTCACGCGGTCTCTCGCTCCTGCTATTTCCAGGGGCGCCGGGCCCCGTGGCGAGAGAACGTCAGGGTTATTTTCTGCCCCGCGGTTGCCACCTCGAGGAGGGTGAGGACGATAAAAATAGACGCTGTCTCCCACCACACACACACACACACACACACACACACACACACACACACAGACGGTGAGGCAGACGAGACGCCAGCTCACGTGTGGCAGGAGGCAAGAGGACCTGGTGGCCGTAGGGGATGGAGGGACCAGGAGGGCCCTGGGGTGGGTCCCCCTCCCCCAGGACCCCAGCATGGGCTGTGCGTGACTTCGCTATTTTGGAGGGGAATGGAGAAACCCTGAATGACCCATTCCAGTCGAGTCCCAATGATTTTGCTAACACCACTTGCCACTCCTCTCCCGCCAAGTCGTATGTTTTCAATCGAATCACTGTGAGATGCAGTTCCCGAAGTTTCATGTTTGAGTTTCAGTCTTGCAACGATGGAACCCCCATCCCTCCACCAGTGCAGTGCCCATTCCCCACCACCAATGTCCCCAGTATCCGCCCCCCATCCCAACCCTCCCCCGGCCTCCATGGCAGACAATCTCCCCCAGACTCTCTCTGTACTCTGGGGCATCATGGTTTGCAATACAGACACTGAGATCAATGCAGATGGATGCAGATCCAATACCGATCACGTTGGGTCCTTGATCTACTCTCAGCACACATCTCCCGTCCCGAGCAATGCCTCCAACCCTCCCTGACTCAGTGACCCCTTCTCCATCCCAGCCGCCTTCTCCCCCAGCTCACGAGGCGGGCTTCCAGTCGGAAACACCCGCTTCTCAGGATTGTGAGATCATTCCATCCATCCCATGAGAACACAGTTGCCCGTTCTTGGTGGTGACCTTAAGTTAATCAGCTTTGACATTCCTCCGTGCCACCTCTTCCTCCCGAAAAAGAGCGGCAAAGTAGTTCGTGTACCCTGGTCGTTTTTAAATCTTTTTTTTTTTAAAGAGATTTTTAAAAAGCAACTAACTACGAGAGCTTGCGATCTTACAGCCGAAAGGGAACCAGCCGTCCGTCAACCTCGGTCTTAGAAAAACGCCTTTGACAGGGTGCAGGGATGATCGGACAGCAGGTCGAGCATTCGGCTCCGTGCCTTCCCGTGAGACCGGAACGCAGAGACCCCGTTTCCCGCCGTTTCCGCGGAATCCGACTTCGCTTTACTGGGAGTCAGTCGTGCTCGGTGGTAATTACCAAAATCACTCCCTTGCAATTTCTCCTAATTATTTCAGGCAAAACATGTCAGTCGGCCCCGCATCGAAGCAGGGGGTTTTTGAACACTTTTCAGCAAAATCGTGCGGCGTGCACGAGCTGATTCCCGGGCCGAACAGGGGACGCTCGCAGGCACGCGGGGACCCCGTGGTCCTCCTGCTTCCACCCTTCCACTGCACTCTGGCCACTGGCCGGGCCTTCAGACACCTGTCACGGTGACCTTCAAAGCCTGGCGTCACTGTGTTCTTAAGGAACTCTGCAGAGCTCACAGACAGCAGGGACACAGTTTCCCTGCACCCGGGCCTCCCGTGTTCGCTTCCCAGCGCCCTTGATCTTAGAAAAATGCCTTAGATCGGGGCAGAAATGATAGGCCGGCAGGCAGAGCCAGACTGAGCACCGCCGTGACGAGATTCCTGAGTGCAGAGTCCGAAGTCAGCCCTGAGCACCGCCCACGTGGCCGCAAGAAAAAAGAATAAATAAATTTAAAAAAAAAATCATCCTTATGGAGTCACGGTTATTTATTCCCAGTTATTCCCGACAAAGTTGAAGGCGTCCAGGGTTGCAACGCCAAATCCCAAGCTGGCGCTGCCCCCGACCAAGACCCCCAGTTTCTCTCCTATCTCTTACCCGTCACTGTTTTCTTCCCAGGCACTGTGATTTGCAGGTGTGTTCCTGAGTGGGGGGGGCTCTCGTCTCTCAAGGGGACATTGGTGACCTTTTAGGACACCCCTTCCCCACGCTTCTCCTGCCCCCGTCCCTAGCTGACCGCGTCCTTCCAAGACCTGTCCCCAACCTCTTGCTGTCACCTCTGTTCATTTCTGATACCTCCCTACATTGATTGATATGACAAGGGTCATTCTGCCAGTCAGACCTTTGCCGTGTTGGCTCCTGGTGGTTGCGTGTTCTTCGCTGTGACCCTGTTTGGCCTGAGTCCCGATCTCCCAATGTCCACTATAGAGGCAGACGTCCACCCCCCACCCCCGCCCGGGCCAAGGGGGTCTCCTCCACGCGTGGTTGAGGACTACAAGACGCGGAGAGGACGGGGGTGCTTGGCCGCGTGTTTTGGTACTCAGCTGTGGATGGACTGTCTGTCGTTGACCAACAGTACCCAGAGCACAGACGCCTCCGTTGGTACTAGGAGCAGGACATGGCTCCTAGTACCAACTACTAGTACCTAGTACCTAGTACCCCATAACTGCATCTCACAAGGATGCAGCCCATGAATGCATGAACCCAATGTCCGGGGTCAGGTGTTCCCTTCCCACACGCATTCCCCTGAGCCCTGGCAGCTGTGGCCTGAGAGTTGAAAACAGAAGAAGAAACCCTGAACAGCATGGCCATAGTTTTTTAAAAAGGAAAAAAAAAAAAGTAAGACGCCTTGAAGTATGACTATTATCCAGTACATACTATCTCTCTCTCTTTTTTTTTTACACTTAAAATGTTAATAAATATTGCAAGATTGCGTTCCAGTTGGCAGTACAGTACAGTAGTGATTGGAAGTATTTCTTTCTGTCCATTTAAAAAAAAATAGTGAAGGGTAGTTTCATTCATATTTAAATTTATTTAGTTCTTATCGAGGGCTGGAGCGATAGCACAGCGGGGAGGGCGTTTGCCTTGCATGCAGCCAACACGGCTGAACCGAGTTCGATTCCTCCGCCCATCTCGGAGAGCCCGGCAAGCCACCGAGAGTATCCCGCCCGCATGGCAAAGCCTGGCAAGCTACCTGTGACGTATTCGATGTGCCAAACACAGTCACAAGTCTCACAGTGTTACTGTGCCTGCTCGAGCAAATCGATGAACAACGGGAGGACAGTCACAGTGACAGCAATCACAAGATTGCTTTCCAGAAGGCAGTAACAATTAGCGAGTACAGCAGTAGTGAACGGGAGTATTCCTTTCTGTGCACTTTTTTTTAAAAAAACAGTGAAGTGTAGTTTCTTTCATCACTGTCCTGTCACTGTCCTCCCGTTGTTCATCGATTTGCTCGGGCGGGCCCAGTAACATCTCCATTTTGAGACTTTGTTGTTACTGTGTCTGGCATATCGAATTCGTCACGGGTAGCTTGCCAGGCTCTGCCGTGCGGGCGAGATACTCTCGGTAGCTTGCCGGGCTCTCTGAGAGGGGCAGAGGAATCGAACTCGGGTCGGCCATGTTCACTGCATGCAAGGCAACCGCCCTACCCACTGTGCTATGGCTCCAGCCCAGTTTCTTTCATATTTAAATGTATTTAGTTTTTATCGAATCACCGTGAGGCACCCGGTGACCAACTTGTTCATGGTTGGGTTTCAGTCATGCAGTGTTCCAACACCCGTCCCTCCACCAGGGCACAATTCCCACCACCAACGACCCCAAATTCTTTGTCTCTCTGTCTCTGTCTCTGTCTCTGTCTGTCTCTCTGTCTCTGTGTCTGTCTCTCTCTCTCCATACTCATCGCTCCCGCAGGCCACAGAAAGACCACCGTGAGTGTGCTCTCAAAAAGAATCCATGTCCACGGGGACATGAGTATTTTTCCTCCTCCGACCCCACGTCCACCAACTGCCAGGGTTGTCCATCCGGCAGTGTTTCGCCTGTTTTATACGTCCCAGGAGCAGGGAGGGAGAGAAACTCGTCAATGAAGATATTTCTGGCGGCAACCAGCAAGCTAGAGGCACATTGGGACCCAGCACCCACCAGGAGGGCGGCTTTAGGGCCGTAACGCTGGCGACTCCCATGGGTGGGCGCGTTTTTTTTTTTTTTTTAGAGCTGCCAGAAACAGTGGCACGGACATCCCATAAAACACAGGAAGCAATGAGAGGAAAAAGTAGAACGGACATGCCTCAAAATACCGGAGGAAGGACGGAAAACAGTGGAACGGACAGTCCATGAAATAATACAGGAGGGAATCAGAGCAGGAATAAAAGACACAACTACAAACAGAATCGTCAGTGCGTTTAAAAAAAAAATAAAATAAAAAAGGCAGGAAGCGTTCCCTCACTCCGAGGCCCGACAGGCAGACGGGAGGGGGAGTTTGACACATCAAAGACATCCGTGACTGTGATCCTGATCGTCCTCAGCTCCTGAAGCCTGCCCAGGGCCTCGTTGTGGGCTGTGATGCTCACCCGGGCGCCCACGGCGACGGGCGAAAACCCAGCGGGTGATCCGACAGCGTGTGGGAATCCGCAGAGTTCTTCTTAGACAGCTCGGTCCACCCTCGTTTCTCTCGGCAGAAAGGCGGGAGAGTCGGACACTTGGAGGAAAATATTCTCCCCGTGGAAGAAACCAGCGCAAAGAAGAAAGATCGCTGTAGGGGGAACCGGACTGGAGCGATAGCACAGCGGGGAGGGCGTTGGCCTGGCATGTAGCTGACCCGGGTTCGATTCCTCTGCCCGTCTCGGAGAGCCCAGCCAGCTCCCGAGAGGATCCCACCCGCACAGTGGCAGAGCCTGGCAAGCTCCCCATGGTGGCGTCTCCGAGATGCCAAACACAGTCACGAGTCTCACCAGGGAGACGTGCCTGGTGCCCGCTCGAGCCGATCGATGAACCACGGGAGGACGGTGTGACACTGCGATTTTGATATTTATAATCATATTAATCACCCTCGATTAATATTATTGATTATGTTAATTATTTGATACATTGATATTCACTAGATTGTATTAACTGCAATCGTGTTGATTATATTAATCATATTCTATACTAATCAATGATATGGATGTTAAGGAATAGCAAATATTCATCGATACTGATATATCTATGGGCTGGAGCATAGCGGGGAGGGAGTTGGCCTGGCACACGGCCGACCCGGGTTCAATTCCTCCGCCGCTCTCAGAGAGCCCGGCCAGCTCCCGAGAGTATCCCGCCCGCCCGACAGAGCCTGGCAAGCTCCCCGTGGCGTCTCCGAGATGCCAAACACAGTCACGAGTCTCACCAGGGAGACGTGCCTGGTGTCCGCTCGAGCCGATCGATGAACCACGGGAGGACAGTGCGACACTGCGATTTTGATATTTATAATGATATTAATCACCCTCGATTAATATTATTGATTATGTTAATTATTTGATACATTGATATTCACTAGATTGTTTTAACTGCAATCGTGTTGATTCTATTAATCATATTCTATACTAATTAATCATATGGATGTCAATGAACAGCAAATATTCATTGATATTGATATATATTTGGGCAGGAGCATAGCAGGGAGGGTGTTGGCCTGGCACACGGCCGACCCGGGTTCGATTCCTCCGCCGCTCTCAGAGAGCCCGGCCAGCTCCCGAGAGTATCCCGCCCGCCCGGCAGAGCCTGGCAAGCTCCCCGTGGCATCTTCAAGATGCCAAACACAGTCACGAGTCTCACGATGAAGACGTGACTGGTGCCCGCTCGAGCAAATCGATGAACCACGGGACGACAGTGCTATAGGGCTACACGGAAAATCAGCATCCTGAACGTGGCCCTTGGTCTCACCTGTGCACGGCCAGGTGCGGAGTCCGGAACGTCGAAGTTTTGTTTGTCGGGGTTTTTCGTACCTGGCGGGGCGGTGACTCGGCCCTGGGGGTGGTCGGGGAACCGTGCAGAGCCCGGGATGGAACTGGGGCTTCCCACATGCCAAGCGCGAACTCGGGCACGTGACTCTCTTATTCCTCTGCGTCCCAATTTTCTCGTCCATTGTGGGGGGGATGAAAGTCTGCCGGGTGACTCTGAATCTTTAAATCACGGAGCCCGACTCTGAGCCGCAGACCTGTCGGAACCGCAGCATGGAGGAACTGTGGCACGTGGGGCGTGAAGAGAAATGAAGGAGAACCCACGGAAAGAAGGAACGTTGGGGAAAGAGAGAAAACTTTGCTCCTAGGCTCAGAAGTGGACACAGGTTCCAGGCCCACACGGGCAATGCCTTCGACGTGGTTTCTCGTGGCACAGAGCCCCGAGACTTCTCTGGAACTGCATCTTCTCAGCTGGGGACGGCTTCATTTGCGTTTGCAGTGATCTCAGTGGCACCCACTTGCAGAATCACAAGGTCCTACGCGTCAGGGAAAGGCGGGCGGGTGAGAAGAATTCCCTTCACGGTGCCGGGAAGGTGCCCGTGTGACTCCCGTTCGGAGACCTTGGCTTCACTCTCGGGGCGGGCTGGGTGGCCGCTGTTCAGAGCCGCCACCTGGATGCAGTGCCAGGGAGAGAGTGTCTAAGGACTAAGGACACACGTGGGGGACGGCTGCCCCATCCTGGAGACCGGAAACTGTCCCAGGAACATTGTGGGCAAGCCGGGAAGTCTGGGTGCTGGCCGATCACAGCAGGGGCCAAGGGGCATGGTGTCCTGGACCCTGGCCTGGAGACAGGAGGCTCTAACACACACACACACACACACACACACACACACACACACACACGGGGCTGGAGTTTAATTTAATGTGTTTAATTTTTTTTTCCTTTTTGTGTCCCACCCGGCGGCAATGCTCAGGGGTTCCTCCAGGCTCTGCACTCACGAATGACTCCTGGTGGTGCTCACAGGGGGACCCTAGGGGATGCTGGGAATCGAACCCGGGTCAGCAGCCTCATGCAAGGCAAACGCCCTACACGCTGTGTGCATGTATAACTGCGTGTGCGTGTCTATACGTGCGTGTGTTCGTGGGCATACATGTGCGTGTGTGTGGGTGCATGTGTGTGCATCCGTGTGCGTGTCTGCATATGTGTATACATGTGTATGTGCGAATGTATGCAAGTGTGTGTGTGCATGTATAAGTGTATGTGCATATCTGCGTGTCTGCATGCATGTGTGCGTACATGCATGTCTGTATGTGTCTGCATATGTGTATAAATGTGTGTGAGTGTAAGTCTGTGTGTGCCTGTATAACTGCAAGTGTGTCTATGCATGCATGTGTTTGTGTGCATACACGTATGTGCGTGAGTGTGTGAGTGCACATGTGTGCATACATGCATGTGTGTATGTGTCTGCATATGTGTATCATGTGTATGGGGGCGAGTGTATGTAAGTCTAGTCTGTGTGTGCATGTATACATGGATGTACATGTGTGTCCACGTATCTATGATGCGTGTGTTTATGTGCATACATGTGAGTATGTGCATGTCTGCGCACACGTGAGTACACGTGTGTGCATACATGTGTATGTGTCTGCATGTGTGTATAAATGTGTGTGCACATGTGTGTAGGCGCATGAGTCCATGTCAGTGTGTGCGTGTCTATGCATGCATGTGTTTGTGTGCATACAGTATATGTGTGACTGCACGTCGTGTGTGCATACATGCATGTGTGTATGCATGTTTGTATGATGTGTATGGGTGAGTGTAAGTCTAGTCTGTATGTGCATGTATAAATGGATGTGCATGTGTGTGTTTGTGTGCATACATGTGAGTATGTGCATGTCTGCGCACACGTGTGTGAGTACACGTGTGTGCATACATGTGTATATGTGTCTGCATGTGTATATAAATGTGTGTGCACGTGTGTGTAAGCGCATGTGTGCATGTGTGCATATCAGTGTTGCGTGTCTGCGTGCATGTGTTTGCATGCATACATGTATTTGTGTGAGTGCACATCACGTGTGTGCGTACACGCATGTGTGTATGTGTCTGCATATGTGTATAATCTGTATGTGTGAGTGTATATAAGTCTGTGTGCATGTATAAATAGATGTGCATGTATGTGCGTGTCTGCATGCGTGCATTTGTGTGTATACGTGTGTGCATGTCTGGGCACATGTGTGAGTACACGTGTGTGCATACGTGTGTATATGTGTCTGCATGTGTGTATAAACGTGTGCGCGTGTGTGTACGTGCATGTCAGTGTGTGCACATATGTGCGTGTGTGAGTGTATGTAAGAGCTGGTCACGTGGACATGCACGTGTGTATGTGTGCATGTGTTTGTGTGCATACATGTGCGTGTCTGCATGTGTGTGAGTGCACGTGTGTGCATACATGCATGTGGGTATGTGTCTGCAGGTGTGTATAAATGTGTACATGCACGTCAGTGCATGTGTGCATGTGTGCATGTCAGTGTGTGCATGCGTGTGTAAGTGCATGTCTGCGTGAGTGTATGTGTGTGTGCGCAAATGTGCATGTGTGACTGTATGTGTGTGGGCATGTAAGTGCATGTGCGTACGTGTGCATATGTTTGTGTGCATACCTGTGAGTGTGTGTGCAGTGTGTGAGTGCATGTGTGTGCATGCATGCATGTGTGTGTCTGCATCTGTATGTGCTCGGAACTGCGTCTGTGTATGTGTGCATGTCTGTGTGTGCATATGTGTGTGTGTGTGCATGCGTGGTTTTGTGTGTCTGTGTGGGGGGCAGCTACAAACAGCTGGTAGTGAACCCTCCCCTCTGCTGCAGTTCTCTCTCTCAGCTGCCTCCTTCTCTGTCTCCCGAGCACTCCTGCCCTCGAGCTACACCTGGGGAGGCCCCCAGGAATGTACCTAATGGAATCAGGGCTGAGAGCACAGTTCCCTTATGACGCCCGGAAGGGGAAATTGCTGAGAAAATCACCTTCAAGCCAAAAAAAAAAATGAAATAAGTGAACCACACCTGTCTGCGTTCCAGGGCGCCAAGGTCTGCTTCCTCCTGTTCAGGTTCTTTGAAAAAAAAAAAAAATCCATGATCATCAAAGCGTCACATCACGGTGCAGAGGTAGAAGCCAGGGGGGTGAGCCAGAATCCAGGACAACTTCATGTGTCATCTCGGGGCCGTAGCACCAATGCGGGCAGGTGGGCAGAGCTGCCCTGCCCCCAAGACCCTTTCTCTGGTGGCCGCCACCGGCAGGTGATGTTGGTACACTGGGCATTCTGCTTTGCAGTACAGGTACTGAGAAGTTATCGTGTGTCTCCCCTTCCTTACAACATGCAGTTCCTATCCAGAGTGACCATTTCCAACTATTCTTCTCCTTCTGTGTCCCAACTTCTGTCCTTGGGTCCAGTTCCTTCCGGCACTGCCCAGGCTGCAGATTAAAAAGGAGTGAGTCCCCGGGCACGACTGGCAGGACTCAACGCAAGCGTGGATTCCGTTGCTGGGAGAACGCACGGCTTTTCTCAGAAACAAAATCCAGGTGATGCAGGGCCCCTGGCTGGCCAGCCCATTCACAGGACCGACCCGGAGGCCGGGGAGAAAAACAACTGTCAGGTGTGCAGAGTCGCCGGACAGGTGTTTCGTGAGCAGGGCGGACTCTATCGGAATCTTGGGGCACAGGGCAGAGCCCCTCCACCCGTGGATTTGCTGATTCGGGGGAAGGGCGTGTGGCCACGTGGATCCAGAAACCAAACGGACACGTCCCTGATGGCGCCATGTGTCACGGATGTTAGCGACCGAAGCATGTGTCCAGTTAAAAAAATACACCGTCACAGATTCAGTTCCTCCAGAATGGATCCCTTAGAAGCCCTGAGTGACCTGCATTCGGAGCGCGACCCGTTTTGGCGTTGGCCGCTCTCCTGAGTACAGAAGACTCAGGTCTCCCGCTGATCTCCCGAGAGCACTGGCCTCAGGAGTGTGGGCCAGAGGCCTGGAACAAGTGTGGCACCAAGGATGCTCACTGGGAAACTCAGACCCAAGGACAGCAGGAAGGAGGGCCAGGTAGGCGGGTCCGTGCGTGGAAGCCTCCACAAGCAGGGGAGAGGGCATTTGGGATAGAGAAGGACAAGAATAGTTGGAAATGGTCACTCTGGACAGGAACTGCATGCTATAAGGAAGGGGACATACACGATAACTTTTCAGTACCTGTACTGCAAAGCGGAATGCCCAGAAAGGGGGAGAGAGAGAGAGAGAGAGAGAGAGAGAGAGAGAGAGAGAGAGAGAGAGAGAGAGTCTGCAAGCTGGGATGCAGTGGCAGAGAGAACCTGAGGACACTGGTGTGCTGGGAAATGTGCCGTGATGGAGGAACGGATGTTGGAACATTGTCTGACTGAAACCCAACCGTGAGCAGCTTTGTAACTGTGTCTCTCATGGTGACTCAGTACACTGCATCGATGAAGAATCTCTTCCCTTAACCGTTCTCTCAGAATGCCCTTCCTCTGATTTTGTTCACACCCGCCCCCCCCCCCCCCCCGCCTTCTTTGGGACGTTGCAGGCGGGGGATTGGGACCACCCTCGGTAGTATTTGGGAAACCGTCGATGGTTCCGGGGATTTGAACCAGCGTCTGCTGCCTGCAAAGCACAAGCCTTGACCACCAGCCGTACCCTCCCTCAAGCTCCCTGTTGCCCTACTTCGCTTTATGAAAACTCCGGAACGTTAACATCAACTTTTCCCCCAAGCGGACGGACACAGATGCCAAAGCGTATGTCCGCCTCTGAACGGACAAGAGAGGGAAGACCCGAGCCTTTGCCCAGGTGGGGGGCTTCCGGGATTCTGTGAAGCCGTCGGTGTTGGGGTATTTGTGTCCAAGTCCCCCGGTGAGCAAGAAGTCGGGGAGATGACGCCCTCACAACTCGGAGGCAGACTCACGCCCGAGCTGCCCTGTTCCCCGCCAACGCGTAGGACGGTGTGTTTCTTGGCAGCCAACCCAGAGCAGGATGGGCCCCCCTCTCGAGAGACAGACGTCCCCGCAGACACAAAACCCAGGAAAGGAATTTCGGAGAGGACCATCAACAACTCCCAACTCTACCCCCTCGGCACCCAGCCTAGCCACGGACTCTTAGCTCGCTAGAAAGCCCCACGTGCGTGCGGCAGCTTGGAGACACCCTGAAGTCAAAACTGCTTCCGTCGGACCCACCCTGGGGAAACCCTTCCCACCAGCTCCCTTGACGTCCCCGGGGAGGACTGCCCAGGAATTCCTGGAGCCATCACCACTGTGCTCTCCTTTTGCAATGCTGGACGAGAAGGATGCAGTGCGGGCGTGGGGTGGCACTGTCTCACTGTCCTCCTGCGGTTCATCGATTGGCTCGAGCGGGCACCAGGCACGTCTCCATGGTGAGACTTGCTGTGACTGTGTTTGGCATCTCGGAGACGCCACAGGGAGCTGGCCGGGCTCTGCCACTGTGCGGGCGGGATCCTCTCGGGAGCTTGAGTATCTCTGAGAAGGGCGGAGGAATCGAACCCGGGTCGGCCACTTGCCAGGCAGACGCCCTCCCCGCTGTGCTGTCGCTCCAGCCCACGGGCATGTGGTATCGGCAGGAATGTAATAGAGATTTAACAGAAAAATTTAATACAAAAAAAAAAGCAGGGCCAGGAGAGATAAATCAGTGAGTTGACTGACGGCTTTGCATGCCGGAAGCGCGGGTTCTGTCTGAGCCCCTGTGGGAGTGACCCCTGAGCACTGGATTGGGAGCAGCCCCTGAGCACTGAAGGGAGGGACTCCTTCCAAAACAACTCCCCGCAAGGTATATACACTTCCACAAAATGGTAACGGAAGGCAAGACGGTGAGAGCCAGGTGAAATGCGTCACTTCCGATCACGCCACGACAATCTGTTGTAATAAACATTTTTATATGCCTTGGAGTGTGTGTGTGTGTGTCTGTGTGTGTCTGTGTGTGTCTGTGTCTGTGTGTGTGCGTGTTGGTAAAAGACAAGAGAGGAAATTGGGCGGAAATGATCATTGTTTACAAGCGTTTCTCCAAATGCCCCGTGGATACCCACTGTCCATACAGATATCAGTCGTGATCAAGCATCCAAATTGTCACAGGCACCAGAGAAGGGCTTTCCCCACCAATGTCCCTCGGAACGGCTGCATGAAAAAGTTCAAACAGCCATTTCCAACCACTGACCAGTCCTCCTGGCCCCTGTTTTTCCTTGGATGTTCGTGTCATAGTATTTTTATTTATAGCTCACAAATAAATTCAGTCATCTGCTCATCTCCTTCTGACTCATTTATTTCACACCGCATGTTGGAACATTGCATGACCAAAATCCCATCACGAACAGTTTTTCTGTTTGTTTTGTTTTGCTTTTTGGGTCACACCCGGCGATGCACAGGGCTGACTCCTGGCTCATGCGCTCAGGAATGACTCCTGGCGGTGCTCGGGGGACCCTAGGGGATGCTGGGAATCGAACCCGGGTCGGCTGCGTGCCAGGCCAACCCGGGTTCGATTCCCAGCATCCCATAAGGTCCCCTGAGCACCGCCAGGAGTGACTCCTGAGTGCAGAGCCAGGAGGAACCCCTGAACATCGCCGGGTGGGACCCAAAAAGAAAAAAAAAAAGCTAACTCAATGTTTCGGATCTCCAACTGCATCCAAGACCAGAAAATGTGGACGTGACCACCATTATCCTATAATTGATCAGTCATTGGGGAAGAAACTTTTTTTTTCCACGTGGGTACCCTTTCATTTATTTATTTTATCAAATATTCTGTCTTGATTTATATTAAATATTCACAAAGGAAAATACATTGGGACAGAGAGGGTTTGCCGCCTTTGCCATGAGATGGCATCGTTGAGAATAACTTTTTTATTTTTCTCAGATAAAACTCTTATCAGGAAAATCACTCTCCCAGTTAGACCACTGGTTAATAATAATTAATTTAGTTTAATCCCAACTGTATCACCGTCATCCTGTGGACCGTCGATTTGCTCGCGTGGGCGCCAGTAACGTCTCTACTCGTCCCAGCCCTGAGATTTCAGCAACCTCTCTCTCCTTACTGGTCTTTCCCAACGTATTGGAGGCCCTTTCAGGGTCAGGGGAATGAGACCAGTTATATATAGTTACTGGTTTTGGCATACACACACACACACACACACACACACACACACACATATGCCTCTCTATGACCTCTCTATGACTTGTTCCCCTCTCACTCTCTCTCCTTTTGGGTGTTATGGTTCGCAATCAATACGGGTACTAAGTGCCCATCATGTTCAGTCCATAGTCTACTTTCAGCCCACATCTCCCATCCCGAGCGATCCCTCCATCCCTCCCTGACTCAGTGACCCCCCTCTCCATCCCAGCTGCCTTCTCCCCCAGCTCATGAGGCGGGCTTCCAACCATGGGACAATCTTCCTGGCCCTTGTCTCTACTGTCCTTGGGTGTCCGTCTCCTGTTATGTTACTTTATATTCCACCACGGAGTGCAGTTCCTTCTATGCCTGTCCCTCTCTTTCTGACTCAGTTCACTCAGCATGAGACTCTCCAAGACCATCCACTGAGAAGCAGGTTTCACGATGACTTCATCTCTCCTAACAGGTGCGTAGTATTCCATTGTGTAGATGGACCAACGTTTCTGTCACCAGCCGCCTGTTCTCGGGCACTCAGGTTTTAGTGTCACTTATTGCTTCAACTCTGTGGTCTTCACCGTTGTTCCTGATGCAGTTGTCTTAGGCATTTCATATTCAAGTCCCTAACCCACCACCAATGTGACTTTTATTTTTATTTTTTCTTTTCATTTTTTTTATTTTTATTCTTTTATTTTTAAATGTAGGAGTACTGCGATTTAGTCAGCCACTGATTAGCAGATTGAATTGGGCATGAACTCCACCTTACTTTTTTTTTCCCATTTTTTATGATTTTATTTATTGTATCACCGTGAGAGCAGTTACAAAGCTTTCGGGTCTAAGTCTCGGTCATACAATGAGACACCCGTCCCTTCACCAGTGCCCACTCTCCACCCACAACAACCCCAGTATACTCCCATCCCGCACCCTCCCCCTACCGGTGGGGCAGATGACTTCCACATTACTCTCTCTCTCTACTTTGATCACATTCAATATTTTGACACCAGACCCACCATTATTATTTGGGATTTTTACCCCAACACTCAGATCTGCTGAAAAGGCAACAATGAAAAATTTGTTTTCTATTGCTGGGTATGAGTAACATATGATGTCGCGTGGCTGCAGTAGTGGCCGCGCGATTCTGAAATTCCGAAATTTTAACACTTAAATCTGGAGGGATTTCTGCCAAAACCTGCTGGGTTCCAAGATTTGCTCCTGGGTCTCTGGGATCATGGCCGTGAAGCAGCTTGATCAGGAGCCAGAAAGGCCGTTCGTGGGCGATGATGACTTGGGGTCTTGTTGGGGTGGGGAGGGGGCTGTGAACTTTGGGGGTGTCCCCTGGCCAGGATCTGTAGAACTGGAACAATTCTCAGACAGCCCCTTCCTGGGTGGTGGGGTTGGCTGGGGTGGGGGCAAAGTTTTCAGCCCAAAGACCCCTGGAGCCAGGACGTCCAGCAGGGTGGCTTGGCGTCTCGTCTGAAATTAGTTGGGAGGCTGTAAACCGTTGTTTACATACTGGCAGCTGCAACATGTCCACACAAGCTCACGTTTAATTAAGACTATTGGGGCCGGAGCGATAGCACAGCGGGGAGGGCGTTTGCCTGGCACGCGGCCGACCCGGGTTCGAGTCCCAGCATCCCATAGGGTCCCCAGAGCACCGCCAGGGGTAATTCCTGAGTGCAGAGCCAGGAGGGACCCCCGAGCATCGCCGGGTGTGACCCGAAAAGCCAAGAAAAAAAAAGACTATTTCTTGGAGAATCCGTGGAGAAATTGTAAGACATTTGTGTCCTGAGTCGCCATGATTAAAGGTGAAACCGTTGATCGTTATATTATTATTGTTATTAGGGCCCGGCAAGCTACCGAGAGTATCTCGCCCGCACTGCAAAGCCTGGCCAGCTCCCCGTGGCGTCTTCGAGATGCCAAACACAGTCACAACAAGTCTCACGATGGAGACGTTCCTGGTGCCTGCTCGAGCAAATCGATGAACCACGGGAGGACTGTGACCGTATTATTATTATTATTATCATCATTATTATTACCACTACACGAGAATATTTGAATTCGCCAAGGATCTCAAGCCAGTGTTTTGCACACAGCCCACCCGGGTTCGATCACTGGCATCCCATAGGATCCACTCAACCCTGCCAGGAACAAGCCCTAAGCTTTGATCTGGTATGGCCCCCAATTTTTTTTTTTAAAAAGAAGGTGTTATTAGAACCTCTGCTTGGCATCTATCCCCCAAAACACAAAGACATGAACGGCACATCTGTGTTTGTGGCGATGTTGTTCTTCTTATTATTATTATTTTGCTTTTAGGGTCCCACCCAGCGATGCTCAGGGGTTCCTCCTGGCTCTGCACTCAGGAATCACTCCAGGTGCTGCTCACTGGGGGACCATAGGGAATGCTGGGACTCGAACCCGGGTCGGCCGCGTGCAAGGCAAACGCCCTCCCCGCTGTGCTATCGCTCCAACCCATATATATATATATATATATATATATATATATATATATATATATATCACTGTCACTGTCCTCCCGTTGTTCGTCGATTTGCCTGAGCGGGCCCAGTAACGTCTCCATTGGAGACTTTGTTGTTACTGTGTCTGGCATATCGAATTCGTCACGGGGAGCTTGCCAGGCTCTGCCGTGCGGGCGAGAGACTCTCGGTAGCTTGCTGGGCTCTCCGAGAGGGGTGGAGGAATCGAACCCGGGTTGGCCATGTCAGCCACGAATCCCGCCCTCACAGCAGAGCCTGGCAAGCTCCCCGTGGCATCTGCGAGATGCCAAACACAGTCACCGCGAGTCTCACCCTGGAGCCGTTCCTGGTGCCCGCTCGAGCAGATCGATGAACCACGGGAGGACAGTGCGACAGATTTTTGTTGCATCATCGGAAGCGACACATTTCACCCTGCTCTCACCCTCTTGCCTTCTATTACCATTTTGTGGAAGTGTCTATCTTGTGTTTTAGGAGGGGGAGTCCCTCCCCTCGGTGCTCAGGGGCTGCTCCCACTCCAGTGCTCTCTGCTCACTCCCAGAGGTGCTCAGACAGAACAGAACCCAGCACGTGTCCCCCAGGCTGCGGCCGGTTGGAGGCAAAAGGCTCTCCCGGACGGCCACCAAGGGGCAGCATTCCGCCTGGCCAGTGACCGCCCGTCTTCCTCACGTCCTGCCGTTGGTGGCTCCTGGCCACAGGGGCGACTAGTGCGTCCGGGTCCCAGGCTGCCGGGACCTTCCGTCAGCCCGGCTTGCTCCCAGAAGGCCGCCTCCTCTCATCCGCTTCCAGACCGCACAGAGAGACGGCAGAGTCGGCCCCAGCGAGCGGCCCTTTCCCTCCCTCCCCCGAGCCAGGAGACTGCAGGACAGTCTCGTGTCTGTGTTTGAAGTCGCTCGCGGCTGCTGCTCTGGCCGGAGCCTGGCTTGGCCTCACGCCTGTGCAGAGTGCAGTTCTCGGCTTCCCGGGGTTGAATCAGCCGCCAGCCGACAGAGGGTGGGGACGGCAGGCAGAGCGGCTCTGGGGTGACCATCCCCATCCTGCCCCCCTCCGGGCAGATGGGGAGAGCCGGTGACCTGGTGTCTAGACGGTCCCCTGCCGTCTGCCGTGACCAGCAGGGCGGAGGGCACAGGGGTAGATTCAGACACGCATGCAAGGCCGAGAGGTGGTTACACACACAGGCTCGTCTGCTGCCCGCTGGGCCGGCGCCCCTGTGAGGCTGAGTCTGGCTGATGGATGGCCAGCGAGAAGCAGAAGGAGAGAGGGAGGGAGAGACAGAGACAGAGAGAGAGAGGGAGAGGGAGAAATGGCAGGGGAGAAAGATAAAGAGACAGACACAGAGACGTGGACTCTGGCTAATGGCCCGCAAGAATCACAGTGACAGAGAGGCAGAGACTCAGAGAGACAGAGACTCGGGAAGAGACACAGATACACAGAGAGGGAGAGAGAGGGGAGAGAAAGAGACAGAGGGAGGAGGAAGAGAGATAGAGACAGAAGGAGAGAGAGAGAGAAAGAGAGGGAGCAGGAGAGAGAAAAAATAGACAGAGAGGGAGAGAGATGGAGAGACAGGACGCAGGAGAGAGAAAAAGAGAGACAGAGGAAGAGGTAGAGAGAGAGAGAGAAAGAGAGACAGGAGAGAGAGACATGGAAAGAGAGACAGCAAGGAAGGGAGAGAGGAAGAGAAAGAGAGGGAGACCGGAGGGGGGGGGGGGAGAGAGAGAGAGAGAGAGAGAGAGAGAGAGAGAGAGAGAGAGAGACCAGCGTTTCTTTGAGAAATCTGGGTGCAAAGAATGTGGCCGTTCTCTCGCGTCTGACCCGGGTCTTCTCTCCCGTCGTTAGCTGGAAATGGCCCGTCAAAGACCCGTCAAAGACCAAGAGACACATTGGTTGGTCACAGGTCACCACAGTGGCCTTGGGGCTAGAGTCTGCAGCCCGACTGGCATGGCTGAGGGGCTGTGTCACCTCATCTGCTTCCTCCCCATCTCCTTCCCGGGTCCCCTCCAAAGAGCGTTTTTCTGCCTCATCACAGTCAGGGCAGGTGGTTGGGAGGAGCTGGACCTCAGTCTCACACACAGTTCCACAGACGACCGCTGGGATGGGTGGATCTCGACCTCAGTCTCGCACACAGTTCCTCAGACCATCGCCGGGATGAGCATAGCTCGACCTCAGTCTCACACGCAGTTCCACAGACCATCACTGGGATGGGATGGGCGGAGCTTGACCTCAATGTCACACGCAGTTCCACAGAGCATCACTAGGATGGGTGGAGCTCAACCTCAGTCTCACACACAGTTCCTCAGACCATCCCCGGGACGGTCACAGCTCAACGTCAGTCTTTACACGCAGTTCCACAGACCATCGCTGGGACGGGCACAGCTCAACCTCAGTCTCACATGCAGTTCCACAGACCATCACTGGGATGGGTGGAGCTCGACCTCAGTCTCACACACAGTTCCTCAGACCATCGCCGGGACGAGCACAGCTCGACCTCAGTCTCACACACAGTTCCACAGACCATCGCTGGGATGGGCAGAACTTGACCTCAGTCTCACACGCAGTTCCACAGACCATCACTGGGATGGGCAGAGCTGGACCTCAGTCTCACACACAGTTCCACAGACCATCTCTGGGACGGGCACCTATCATGTCCCCAGCTCACTCACGGAGCTCACACCACCGCCCGTGTTGGCCTCCCAGACCACAGCAATCCCAGGAGGGCTGAAAGGTCACAGCTGCCAGTCCGGCCACATGGTCCTTCTGCTGCCCCGTCCCCAGGGAGCCAACGGCCCAGCAGGCTTCCACCTTGGGTTTGTCTGGGTCTCAACACAGGTGGAAGCAAGTAGTCACTTCTAAACACACACGCACAGAGCCATACGCAGCCGTGTGCCCAGATTCCTACGTGTATTTGCGTGTCTCCGTTTCTGCAAACACAGTAACACACACGTGCAAATGTGCACCTGTGCATATTTGTGTATATAAATGTGTAACCACGTAGGGCCGGAGCGAGAGCACTGGTGGAGGGATGGGTGTTTGCATTTACTTTGCATATGACCGACCCGGGTTCAATCCCCGGCATCCCCTAGGGTCCCCCGAGCACCACCAAGAATCATTCCTGAGTGCAGAGCCAGGAGAAACCCCTGTGCATCGCCGGGTGTGACCCAAAAGATAACCAGAAAAAAACAAAGCATAACGATCTGCTTCCGTGCAAATACATGCAGCCAGGCAGACATGTCACTATTCCCGTGTGTGTCATCACACGCACCCGTGCATGGCTGTACACGTCCGTTCAGAGACACGTTTGCAGTCACACGGGGCAGCTGAGACACAGCCAGCCCGGCCGAGCCGGGTTCGATTCCTCCGCCCCTCTCGGAGAGCCCAGCAAGCTCCCGAGAGTATCTCGCCCGCACCGCAAAGCCCGGCAAGCTCCCCGTGACGTATTCGAGATGCCAAACACAGTGACAAGTCTCAAAAAAAAAAAAAAGTGGAAACGTGACTGGGCCCGCTCGAGCCAATCGATGAACAACGGGAGGACAGAACAGTGACGTGAAACCAGGGAAGAAGTCAACGTAGGCGTCTCTTGATTCTTCCCCAGTTTCCGTCTCTGACCTGTTTACTCACGGTCACTCACCCTCTCACGCAGAGGCTCACAGTTCCCACCGTTGTCCACAGTGTGTCCGTAATTTGGTAGTTCTCGGGCAACTCAGGACATCTCAGGAGTTTCAGTATCTTGGACTTGCTCTGCCCGCTGCTACCTTGGTGAAAAGGACATGAAGGAAGAAGATGCAGAAGAGCCTTGGGGAGAGAGTATTGATGAGAGCACACGGTTCCAACTCTTTTTTTTTCGTTGTTCCTTTTTGGGTCCCACCCGGCGATGCTCAGGGGTTCCTCCTGGGTCTGCACTCAGGAATGACTCCTGGCGGTGCTCGGGGGACCATATGGGATGCTGGGAATCGAACCTGGGTCAGCCACGTGCAAGGCAAACGCCCTACTCACTGGGCTATCGCTCCAGCCCCAAATGAATTGTAATTCTTAAAATAATAGGAAGGGGCTGAAGTGATAGCCCAGCGGGGAGGGCGTTTGCCTCACACTCGGCCGACCCGGGTTCGATTCCCAGCATCCCGTAGGGTCCCCCGAGCACTGCCAGGAGTCATTCCTGAGTGCATGAGCCAGGAGGAACCCCTGGACATCGCCGGGTGTGACCCAAAAGGACCCACCCAAATAATAATAATACGAGATTGTTTAAATGTATTCAGCCACTTGATGCTATGCTGATTGTTCTACACATTTATAGCCTCCAAGATGTTCAAGAATCTTTGCGAGTTCTCTCTTTGTGTCTCTCTGTGTCTCTGTCTCTCTGTGTCTCTGTCTCTCTGTGTCTCTGTGTCTCTGTCTCTCATGCAGCCACGTGCATGTCAATACTATCACCGCAAATTTCAGAACTCTATTAGAAGTTCCTTGGAAAGCACTGTGTTCCTTCGACATCTATTTTTAGAATACAGAGTGATTTCATGCGAACGTGCCTCAGACCATTCGAATGATTTCCTAAGTTTGGGGTGAGGGAAAAAAAAATACGTGCCTCCAACCCTCTGTTTCTCTCCGCCCTGTCTTTACAAACTGTAACTGAAAATTCAAGGAGGTTTATAGGCCAACATCAGTCAGGACAGCTCAGGTAGTGAAAGAAATGAGAGAAATTCCTTTATTACAATGTGACAAAGTAGACCAGCTCCTTTGAAAATACACACGCAGGGCCAAAGCGATAGCCCAGCGGGGAGGGCATTTGCCTTGCACGCGGCCGACCCGGGTTCGATTCCCAGCATCCCATAGGGTCCCCCGAGCACCACCAGGAGTGATTCCTGAGTGCATGAGCCAGGAGGAACCCCTGAGCATTGCTGGGTGTGACCCAAAAGCAAAAAAAAAAAATCAAAATTTCTGGGCTCGGGGCTGGAGCGATAGCACAGCGGGGAGGGCATTGGCCTTGCACGCAGCTGACCTGGGTTCGATTCCCAGCATCCTATAGGGTCCCCTGAGCACCACCAGGAGTCATTCCTGAGTGCAGAGCCAGGAGGAACCTGTGTGCATCGCTGGGTGTGACCCAAAGAGAGAGAGAGAAAAAAAAGACTGCTCAGTTAGTGAAAGAAATGAGTAAGTTTTATTGGAATGTCACAAAAAAATAGACCAGCTCTTTTGAAAATAGCACACACACACACACGCGCACACACACACACACACACACACACTCACTCTACTAGGAATCCCCAAACGTTCCGCCTGCAAACTCTGTACATGTACTTGGAAACTGCATCCATAATGCAGGGTCGCAGTGAGTCATCACTTTCACTCTTGGCTGGGAAGCGATTCCATTTCCCGGGGACTCTTCCGTTTTGTTTATTTCGTCCCTCCTGTACGGAACTCATTTCTACCAATGATTTAAAAAAAAAAAAAGTGCTGTGCTATGTGGAATCACTTACACACATCTAGTTCGAAATCCAGCTGCCCAAGGAGCGTTTTGGGGCCGTTGGGCGCAGAGCAGAACCCGTGGGGTTGTGTGTTAGATGAAGATCCGGTGCCGCGAGCATAACTCCTTCCTATGGCCCGAGCACATCGTTCTTGGAGAAGCACCGCATCATGGGTGATGTTGGCGGTGGCCTTTCCGCACGGGGCCTCTGTTGGGCTGACTGAATTCTTTGAGAACACATTCTCCTTTGGCTTCAGGGCTTTGTTTCGAGGGGGGGGGGGAGAGAGAGAGAGAGAGAGAGAGAGAGAGAGAGAGAGAGAGAGAGAGAGAGAGAGAACAGGCGTCCAGGTGCTTGCCTTGCAGGTGCGACCTTGCAGGTGGGACCATCCCGGTTCCATCCTGCTCAGCCACGGGGGCCCCTGAGCACCCCCAGGGCTCCCTTCAGAGCACAGAGCCCATAGCACACCCTGAATCCCACTGCATGTGGCCCAGAGCAGGGCGGGGAGGGAGGGGTCCACGCCGAGCAGGGCCACTGCATGACCCGTGCTCCCCACCGTCTGGCCGCACATCGGCACTGGAACAGTCACCAGTGCCCCAGTCGCGAGACGTCACACCCCGTGGGGGCCCAGTTCCCGCCCGCCATCGTCCGTCCCCAAGCTCACGTCAGCGGGTGAACCGTGCGCTGACAACTGGAGTTGTCCCGGACGGCCCCTCACCGGCCAAGCAGGGTGTCCTGGACGTCACGTCGTGTGAGTTCAGAGTCGGGGGGTGTGGCCGAGAGCCACCCGCCCAGCGGAGAGACAAAGAGACGACACCCACTGACTGGTGGGCCCGTTGGGTATACAGAGCTGTTGGCAACTTAGAGCACGCCTGAGGGGGTTCGAGGTTCAGGACCGCACACAGGTGTGAGAGATCATTCACACACGTCAAGCTTTTCGGCAGAGGCAATTCTCTTGGGGCGGGAATGAACTCAGGAGACGCTCTGACTCCCGGGATCATCAATATCGCGTTCCTCTTTCCCTTTACTTATACATATTAAACAATTACGTTTACTTCTTTTTTTCCTTTCTTTTTGGGTCCCACCCGGCGATGCTCAGGGGTTCCTCCTGGCTCATGCACTCAGGAATCACTCCTGGCGGTGCTCGGGGGACCCTGTGGGATGCTGGGAATCGAACCCGGGTCGGCCGCGTGCAAGGCCAACGCCCTCCTCCCTGGGCTATCGCTCCGTCCCCCCTGCAAAGTCATTCTTGGTGCCTTTGTTAGAAGCATTCCTGGTTTCGAATTTTGCTCCATGGCTTGGAGGCCAGCCGGGCATTCTAGGGGAAAAGGCAGTCAGATAGAGAAGGGAGCACCAAATAAAGGGTGTTGGGAGGATCCTCCCAGGATGGGAGAAGCATGCTGAAAGTAGACTATAGACAGAACATGATTGCCACTCAATGCCTCTTTTGCAAACCACAACACCCAAAAGGAGAGAGAGAACAAGGGGGAATGCCTTACCACAGAGGCAGGGTGGGATTGGGGGGATGGGGGGTGGGAGGGATGCTGGGATCCGTGGTAGTGGGAAATGGGCACTGGTGGAGGGATGGGTACTCGATCATTGTATAATTGAAACCCAGGCACAAAAATGTGTAAGTCTACAACTGGACCTCATGGTGTTTCACTAATAAAAAAAAAAAGAAAGAAAAAATAGTCAAAATAAGTAAAAAAGTAAAGTAAAGGCCCTCCCGTTGATCATCGATTTGCTCGAGCGGGCCCAGTAACGTCTCCATTGGAGACTTTGTTGTTACTGTGTCTGGCATATCCAATACTCTCGGTAGCTTGCTGGGCTCTCCGAGAGGGGCGGAGGAATCGAACTCGGGTCGGCCAAGTTGGCTGCGTGCAAGGCAGACGCCCTGCCCGCTGTGCTATCGCTCCAGCCCTCAGTAATAATAGTCAAAATAAAATTAAAATATATATATATATATATATATATATATATATAAGAAGCATTCCTGGTTTCCCAGACACCCCCCAAGTGTGCTCCGTTTGTCAGATGCAAGAGAATGTCTTTCACGTTGCTTGTTTCAACGCAGTGGCTGATGGAATCCACCAGAGAGACTTCAGTCCGAGGAAGTGTGTGCAAGTAGTTCAGGGTCCCTGTCGCCCTTCCCTGTGCTGTTGTGGGTGGGTGATCCTGTTGTGTTCGTGTTGATGGAGCCCGTAGGCTTCTACACGACGTTCTAGGACCTCATCCTACCTGCCTGCAGGACCAGTAGAACTCGGAAGTGTCACGTAGCCAAACCTTCCGGAAACTCCGGGATATAAATATTCCAGAATACAAATAATTGGGGGCCGGAGCGATAGCACCGCGAGGAGGGCGTTTGCCTTGCACGTGGCCGACCCGGGTTCGATTCCCAGCATCCCCTAGGGTCCCCCGAGCACCGCCAGGAGTCATTCCTGAGTGCATGAGCCAGAAGAAACCCCTGAGCATCACCGGGTGGGACCCAAAAGGCAAAAAAACAACAAAAAAAATTGCATTCTCTCTTGTGCCTTCACTTTGAATCACGTCAGGCGAAGGGTTCTCTCTGCCGTTGGAATGAGCAGTTTCCCCTGCACCCCACACGCAGCTCGGACGTCCTGCCCTGTTCCGCAGAAGTGGTGTGCAGGGTGCCAGCCCACAGAGCAACCTCATGCTTTCTGCCCACAAGAGCAAGAAGACGCACCCCCCCCCCCCCCCACCGCCAGACACCCCGTCCAGGAGCGCCGGCCTCTTGCCCTGAGTCCCACCCTGTCATTATCTGAGAGATAATCGCATTTCGCATGCGTGCGTGTCCCCGGGCCTCTGCCTGTCATCCGTAATCAACCCGGCGTGTTCTGCATCATGCACACAGCTGGGGCCTGCCCGGCGCTTCCTGGGAAGGGTCATGCCGCCCGTGTGTCCGTCTCCAGGGCCCTCGGGGAGGATGGACACAAAAGGACGCTGCCTGTTCCGTGGGCAGGAGGGAACCGGGGGACCCTGGTGCTGGGAAATGTGTCCTGGTGGAGGGGCGGGGGTTGGAACACTGCGTGACTGAAACCCCACCGTGATCAGCTTTGTAAGGGTCTATCTCACAGCAATTCAATTAAAAAAAATTTTTTTTAAAAAAATGTAGTGTGAGAGTAACACCCAGTGTCAGTAGAAACAAGGGCCAGGAAGATTGCCCCATGGTTGGACGTTGGCCTCATGAACTGGGGGAGAAGGCGGCTGGGATGGAGAAGGGGTCACTGAGTCAGGGAGGGATGGAGGGATCGCTCGGGGTAGGAGATGTGTGCTGAGAGTAGACATAGGACCCAACGTGATCGATATTGGATCTGTATTGATCTGAGTTGATCTCGGTGTCTGTATTGCAAACCCTGATGCCCTAAAGTAGAGAGAGAGTCTGGGGGAGATTGTCTGCCATGCAGGCAGGAGAAGGGGTGGGATGGGGGAGATACTGGGGACATTGTTGGTGGGGAATGGGCACTGATGGACGGATGGGGGTTCCATCGTCGTATGACTGAAACTCAAACATGAAAGCTTGTAACTGTGTCTGACAGTGATTCCATAAAATAGTTAATTTAAAAATTTTTTTAAAGGATGCTGCGTTGTGTGGAGGGCTCTGCTCCTTCCCCTGCTGGGACCATTGGGCGGGGCAGTGGGGGCAGGCAGGCTTGGCCAGCCGGCTCCGGAGGGCAGATGGCGTCCTGCTCTGGGGACAGCCAGGCGGCTTCAGTTCCTGGAGAGCAGAGCTGAGCGGCTAATTAAGGGCCGGCTGTTCTCTCTGCTCCTTGTCACCCACGGGGCAGCCCCGAGCAGGCGCCACCGTGAGCACCGCTCAGCTCCGCACTTGGGACTCAATCACGCTGACCCGGCCACCGGCCATGGGACTCCTGGGCTGCCCCATTGCTGAGCAGATGCTGGTCTGAGGAAGTCCCCAAGGCCACTGTCCACCCCCCGTTGCTGTTTCTCATCGGGCGTTCCGGAGTGCCTGGCTTGAGTCTGTCAAGAATCACCAACACGGTGATAATAGTTGGGAAATGATCCTTTTGGACGGGCAAGCTTTGTAACTGTGTCTGACAGTGATTCCGTTTTTGGACTGGTGACTCTTGAGAGTTGTAAAGGGATGTATGTGATCACTGTCACTGTCACTGTCTCTGTCCTCCCGTTGTTCATCGATTTGCTCGAGCGGGCCCAGTAACGTCTCCATTGGAGACTTTGTTGTTACTGTGTTTGGCATATCGAATGCGTCACGGGGAGCTTGCCAGTATGTGATAACCATTATTATTTTTTTTGAAGGAAATAGATTTTATTTGGAGGATTTTTAGGTATGGAGGGAGAGAGGAACGTACTCAAGCGAGAACACGGGCTTCTCCAAGGGCGGAGAGAGTCCCTACACGCCTCCTAGCATTAGACACGAAAGCATGAAAGTCCACATCTCAAGAGGAGGAGATGCGGTGACACATGTGCTCGGCCACGTGGGCTCAATTAGTCCATGGGCTCGGGCAGCCTCTGCGCCGATAACCGTTCTTATCTGTATTGCAAACATAGGACCGAAAAGGAAAGGGGACAGAGAGAAAGAGAGAGGGAGAGAGAGAAAGAGAGAGGGAGAGAGAGAAAGAGAGAGGGAGAGAGAGAAGAAAGTGCCTGCCAGTACGTCCGGGTACAAGGAGTCAGGACATTGCTGGTGGGAAAAGGGTCGGGTATTGGAACGTTACATAGAACCGATGTCCAATTATGCACAACTTTGTAAACGCGTGTCTATATCACTGTGATTCCACTTAAAAAAATAATAACTGCAAAAGTAAAATTGAATCAAAAAAGAAGAATCACAACTGTACTGGGTATCTCAAGGTGATTCAGTTAAAACATGTTTTATTTATTTTATTTTATTTTACTTTGCTTTTGGGGTCCCACCCGGCAATGCACAGGGGTTATTCCTGGCTCATGAGCTCAGGAATGACTCCTGGCGGTGCTCGGGGGACCCTATGGGATGCTGGGAATCGAACCCGGGTCAGCCGCGTGCCAGGCAAACGCCCTCCCCACTGGGCTATGGCTCCAGCCCTCCTTCCCGTTTTTGGGCGGTCGCCTGCCACTTTGACTAATAAATACTCGGTCCTGCGCCTTGAGTAATTCCTCTGCTTTCCCAGAGCTGGTGCCGGCGACTGTGTTGGCCAGGTCAGAGAGAAACCCGGACATCCGGTCCACTGCGATGTTTAGCATTAATTCACTTGCATCACTTGTCCTCCCGTCGATCATCGATTTGCTCGAGCGGGCACCAAGGACGACTCCACTTGTCCCTGTCGCACGCTAGTGTCGCCCAGTGGCATTATTGAGGGTCTTTCAGGGTCAGGGGAATGAGACCCGTTCCTGTGACCGTTTTTGGCGTCTCGAAGACGCCACCATGGGGAGCTTGCCAGGCTCTGCCGTGTGGCCGGGATACTCTCGGGAGCTTGCGTGGCTCTTTTCTGGGAGCTGGGTTTTATAGTCTCTGGGTCTTGGCCGTGGATGGGATTACAAGGCGTTGGGGGCATTTTGTGGGTGTGACTGCCAAGCTTCTGGAAGATGGGGGGGCCTGGGTGGAGGAGGCCCAGTCAAAACCGAGCAGACTTGGAGATCTCAAACCCGGGTCCCGCACACCTGGGTTCCTCAGCCGGATCGAGCATGTGGAGAGTGGCCTTGACCATGGCTGTGGCTGGAACCGGAGGTCTTCAGCTGCCGGGGCGTGCGGGCAGGAGACTCTTCCTAGCATTAATTAACGCGTTACAGCGCGGAACTGTGGCCAACACAGATTCCCTCCTGTTCGTTCTTGCAGCCTTTCCAAAGGAAGGTGCCTCTTGAGTCCCTGCTGACCCGTGGGTGAGTCCCCGACCATCCTTCCACCGACGTCTCACACACCCTCCCTGGAGAGTCGGTTGCTGTTACTCCACCGTTGGCACTTACTAGGGCGGAAGAGGCTTTTGCTCTGGGTCTGTGTCACTTCGTGTGTGTCTGGGGAGAATTCTGTTGGACTTACAAGCCCATCGTAATCCGGGCGGACCTTCCCGGATTCTGGCCAAGTGCGGGGGAGGAGCCCCACCAGACCACTCCTCTGGCCCTCGGGTCCGGAGATGCAAGGAGAGACCCACCCAACGAACCCAAGACACAAGAGACAGAATGCAGTTTTGAAACAGAGAGAAAAAGGGACAGGCCAGAGCAGACAGGACGGGAGACAGGATAGGACGGGACAGGACTTTCTTCAGGGCCGCAGGGGTAGGATCTACCTTGCGACGCAGGAAACTGCATCACGGAAGGCAGTGACATCACCAGGCCATGCCCCTGTATGGTTAGGAAAGTTACAAACTCTATACGTGTCACTGAGCGGACCTGTCTCTGTTTCTCTTCCTGTTCAGACTCTGACGTTCTAACAAGGTCCACCCCTGACCGCCGCTCAGCTGGGTGACTTGGTTGTCTAGACCACACCCTTGGCCACCATTGGCCTCCTTGACACGGGGAGTCTGGGCTTCGACCCCCCCCCCCCCCCGGGTGTTTTTGGAGAGGAACTGGGAGGCCACGAGTGAACTGCTAGCCGTGAGAGGGATGAGCTGCAAACTCCCCTGGCCGGCTGCTGTGTGTGCTCAGTCCCATGTCCTCGGGGTCTAAACACACGCCACGTTTGGATTGGCTCGTTGCAATTCTGAGCTGTCACCACCAACTCCCCGGGCCAGCAGGAAGCTGTGAGTTTACGGAGGTCTTGGCTGGGAGGGGTGAGAGTCTCCCCCGACATCCCTGTCCAGGAACCAGCCTTCCTCCTCCTCTTCCTCCTCCTTCTCCTCCTCCTCCTCCTCCTCCTACTCCTCCTCCTCCTCCCCCTCTTCCTCCTCCTCCTCCTCCCAGACCTTCTCTGTTTCCACCTTGCGTGTCTTCTTCTTCCGTGGCGCCTTCTTCATCGAGAAAAATAGCAAAGCAAAGAAAACGTTGGTCCATCTACACAATGGAATACTACGCAGCTGTTAAAAAAGATGAAGTCGTGAGATTTGCTTATAAGTGGAGGGACATGGAGAGCATCATGCTGAGAGAAATGAGTCAGAAGGAGAGGGGCAGACAGAGAAGGACTGCAGTCATTGGTGGAGTATAAAATGACATAATAGGAGACGGACACCCAAGGACAGGAGAGACAAGGGCCAAGAAGATTGCCCCATGGTTGGATGTCGGCCTCATGAGCTGGGGGAGAAGGCAGCTGGGATGGAGAAGGGGGTCACTGAGTCAGGGAGGGTTGGAGGGAATCACTCGGGATGGAAGATGTGTCCTGAGAGAAGATCAAGGACCCAACGTGATCGGTATTGGATCTGTATTGATCTGTATTGATCTCAGTGTCTGTATTGCAAGCCATGATGCCCCAAAGTTGAGAGAGAGAGTCTGGGGGAGATTGTCTGCCGTGGAGGCAGGGGAAGGGTGGGATGGGGGGATACTGACGACATTGGTGGTGGGGAACGGGCACTGGTGGAGGGATGGGGGGTTCCATCATGGTGTGACTGAAACTCAACCATGAGAGCTTGGTAACTGCATCTCACGGTGATTCCATAAAACCTAAAGAACAATAACAAAGCCCTTTGTGGGGTCCGGGCCATAGCCCAGCAGGTGAGACACTTGCCTGGCACCCCACTGACCCAGGTTTTGTTCGGGGGTGTTTATCTCTGCTTTTGGAATCTCATCTGAGGTGTTTAGGTGGACAGTGACATTCTTTTTTTTTCTCTCTCTCTCTCTCTTTTTGGGTCCCAGCCGGCGATGCTCAGGGCTCCCTCCTGGCTCTGCACTCAGAAATCACCCCCTGACGGTGCTCGGGGTACCCTATGGGATGCTGGGAATCGAACCCGGGTCGGCCGCATGCTGTCCTGAGGGTAACGCTCCCTCCCCCCACCCCCGGCCAGCCCGGCCCGGCTGGACCCGGCCAGCAGTGACCACGTGCTTCCCTGGGGCGGCTCCCCGGACTCTCCCCCCGGAGCCCCGCCAGGCTGCTGGGTTTGAGTGGAAGGAAGGAACTTTCCTGAAGGCTCGGAGGAGCACCCGGGCCTGGGCCGCTGGCCGTCCACAGCTCGTTGGCGAAGGGGCGGTCGGTGCCAGAGAGGACCAAGCTGGGAGGGGCAGAGACAGGTTGTGTCTCCCCCAGCATCTGGGCCAGGAGCCCGACATCCTCCGGGGAAACGCCCGCCCACGGGCACTGCAGGGGCTGTCTGCTTGGCGCAACAGGAGAGACAGAGACAGAGATGGAGGGAGAGGGAGGGAGAGAGAGAGGAAGAGAGAGAGGGAGAGAGAGACAGACAGAGAGGGGAGGGAGAGGGATGGGAGACAGATTCAGAGACAGGGAGAGAGAGAGAGACTAAGAGACAGAGACACAGAGAGACTGAGAGATAGAGGGGGAAATAGAGAGACAGAGAGAGAGGAGAGACAGAGAGAGGGAGAGGGAGAAAGAGATTCAGAGAGTGACAGAGAGACAGAGAAAGGGAGAGAAAGAGAGAGAGGATGGCAGACAGTGAGAGAGACAGACAGAGACAGAGATAGAGAGGCAGAGAGAGACAGACAGAAAGAGAGAGACAGATATAGAGAGACAGAGAGAGGTAGAGACAGAGAGACAGAAAGAGACAGACTCAGAGAGACACAGAGAGAGACAGAGACAGAGAATGAAGAGGGGGGGAGAGGCACGGAGACAGAGACACAGAGAGAAATAGGCAAAGACAGAGACACAGAGAGATAGAGACAGAGACAGAGAGACAGAGAGAGGAGAGAAAAACAGAGACAGAGACACAGAGAGATACAGAGACAGAGACACAAAGAGATAGAGACAGACAGAGAGACACAGAGAGACAGAGAAGAGAGGGGAGAGAAAGACAGAGAGAGATAGACACAAAGAGATGTAGAGACAGAGAGATGTAGAGACAGAGACAAAAAGAGATATAGACAGAGACAGAGAGAAACAGACAGAAAAGAGAGGGGAGAGAAAGACAGAGACAGAGAGACACAGAGAGAGATAGAGAATGAAGAGAGGGGGCAGAGACACAGAGAGATATAGACAGACAGAGACAGAGATACAGAGAGACAGAGAAGAAAGAGAGAGGAGAGAGAGACAGAGACAGAGACACAGAGAAAGAGATTGACAGAGACACAGAGACAGGCAGAGACACAGAGAGACAGAGAAGAAAGAGAGGGGAGAGAGACAGAGAGAGACAAGGAAGAGAGGGAAGAGAGAGAGAGACAGACAGAGAGGAGAGAGAGACAGATAGGGAGGGAAAAAGATTCAGAGAGAGGGAGCGGGACAGAGAGACAAAGAAAGGGAGAGAAAGACAGAGAGAGGATGGCAGACAGTGAGGGAGACGAACAGAGACACAGAGGTAGGGAGACAAAGAGGGAGACAGAGACAAAGAGACTGAGAGAGACAGAGACTGAGAGAGACAGAAATAGAGAGAGAGAGACAGAATGAGGCAGAGACAGACAGAGAGACAGAGGGACAAAGAGACAGAGAGAGACAGAGACTGAGAGAGATAGAGAGACAGAGTGAGACAGAGAGATAGAGACAGAGTGAGACAGAGAGACAGAGACAGACAGAGACAGAGAGATAGAGACAGAGTGAGACAGAGAAATATAGACAGAGACAGAGAGATAGAGAGAGACAGAGTGAGACAGAGACATAGAGAGATAGAGAGGCAGAGACAGAGAGACAGAAAGAGACAGAGAGACACAGAAAGAGATAGAGACAGAGAATGAGGAGGGGGGGAGAGAGACAGAGACACAGAGAGAGATAGAGACAGAGAGAAACAGAGAGACACAGAGAGACAGAGAAGAAAGAGAGGGTGGAGAGAGACAGAGAGAGACAGAGACACAACGAGATATAGACAGAGACAGACGGAGAGAAACAGAGATACAGAGACACAGAGAGAGACAGAGACAGAGACACAAAGAGATATAGACAGAGAGACACAGAGAGACAGAGAAGAGAGGGGAGAGAAAGACAGAGACAGAGAGACACAGAGAGAGAGATAGACAGAGACAGACACAGAAAGACACAGAGAGACAGAGAAGGAAGAGAGACATAGAGAGAGACACAGAGAAACACAGAGAGACAGACAAGGAAGAGAGGGAAGAGAGAGGGAGAGAGAGAGACAGACAGAGACAGAGGCAGAGACAGAGAGAGCCCCCGGTGGGATCGGGTCCCTGATCAGTGCCGACAGCAGCAGCATTGCCGGCCGTTGGGGCGGGCAGACTCCAGCGTGTGACGGTCGGATTAATGAACGCCCTCTCTTGGCGCCGTCCGGCGAAGCCAAGGTCAGCCCGGGTCAGGGCTGTGGTGCCGGGAGCATTCTCTGGGTCCTGTGGTCATCGCTGGATTGACAGAGTGAGGCTCTGCTCCCAGGAGAGGGAGCCCAAACCAACGTTTCCTGGGCCGTGCGGAGGGTCCTTGGAAGCGGTCATGAGCTCCTTTTCTTTTTTAATTGCGTCAACGTCCATCCCTCCACCAGTGCCCGTTCCCCACCACCAATGTCCCCAGTATCCCCCCATCCCACCCAACCCCCCGCCTTCATGACAGACAATCTCCCCCATCCTCTCTCTCTCTACTTTGGGGCATCAGGGTTTGCAATGCAGACACTGAGATCAATACAGATCCAATACCGATCACGGTGGGTCCTTGATCTTCTCTCAGCACACATCTCCCATTCCAAGCGACCACTCCAACCCTCCCTGACACAGTGACCCCTTCTCCATCCCAGCCGCCTTCTCCCCCAGCTCATGAGGTGGCTGCCAACCATGGGGCAATCCTCCTGGCCCTTGTGTCTACCGTCCTTGGGTGTCAGTCTCCTATTATGTTATTTTATTATATTGAATCACCGTGAGATGCAGTTACAAAACCTTCATGTTTGAGTTTCAGTCATACCATGATGGAACCCCCATCCCTCCACCAGTGCCCATTCTCCACCACCAATGTCCCCAATATTCCCTCATCCCAACTCTCCCCCTGCCTCCATGACAGACAATCTCCCCCAGACTCTCTCTCGACTTTGGGGCATCAGGGTTTGCAATGCAGACACTGAGATCAATACCGATCCAATACAGATCCAATACTGATCACGGTGGGTCCTTGATCTGCTCCCAGCACACATCTCCCACCCCGAGCGACTCCTCCAACCCTCCCTGACACAGTGACCCTGTCTCCATCCCAGCCGCCTTCTCCCCCAGCTCATGAGGCTGACGTCCAACCATGGGGCAATCCTCCTGGCCCTTGTGTCTACCATCCTTGGGTATCAGTCTCCTATTATGTTTTTTTATTGTATTGAATCACCGTGAGATGCAGTTACAAAACCTTCAAGTTTGAGTTTCAGTCACACAACGACGGAACCCGCATCCCTCCATCAGTGCCCATTCTCCACCACCAATGTTCCCAGTATCCCCTCATCCCACCGAACCCCCTGCCTCCATGACAGAAAATCTCCCCCAGACTCTCTCTCGACTTTGGGGCATCATGGTTTGCAATACAGACACTGAGATCAATATGGATCAATACAGATCCAATACCGATCACATTGGGTCCTTGATCTTCTCTCAGCACACATCTCCTGTTCCAAGCGACCACTCCAACCATCGCTGACACAGTGACCCCTTCTCCATCCCAGCCGCCTTCTCCCCCAGCTCATGAGGTGGCTGCCAACCATGGAGCAATCCTCCTGGCCCTTGTGTCTACCGTCCTTGGGTGTTAGTCTCCTATTATGTTATTTTATTGTATTGAATCACCATGAGATGCAGTTACAAAACCTTCATGTTTGAGTTTCAGTCATACCATGATGGAACCCCCATCCCTCCACCAGTGCCCATTCTCCACCACCAATGTCCCCAGTATCCCCCCATCCCACCCAACCCCCCGCCTCCATGACAGACAATCTCCCCCATCCTCTCTCTCTCTACTTTGGGGCATCAGGGTTTGCAATGCAGACACTGAGATCAATACCGATCCAATACAGATCCAATACTGATCACGGTGGGTCCTTGATCTGCTCCCAGCACACATCTCCCACCCCGAGCGACTCCTCCAACCCTCCCTGACACAGTGACCCCGTCTCCATCCCAGCCGCCTTCTCCCCCAGCTCATGAGGCTGACGTCCAACCATGGAGCAATCATCCTGGCCCTTGTGTCTACCGTCCTTGGGTGTCAGTCTCCTATTATGTTATTTTATTGTATTGAATCACCGTGAGATGCAGTTACAAAACCTTCATGTTTGAGTTTCAGTCATACCATGATGGAACCCCCATCCCTCCACCAGTGCCCATTCTCCACCACCAATGTTCCCAGTATCCCCCCATCCCACCCAACCCCCTGCCTCCAGGGCAGACAATCTCCCCCAGACTCTCTCTCGACTTTGGGGCATCAGGGTTTGCAATACAGACACTGAGATCAATATGGATCAATACAGATCCAATACCGATCACGTTGGGTCCTTTGTCTACTATCAGCACACACCTCCCATCCCGGGCGATCCCTCCCACCCTCCCTGACTCAGTGACCCCTTCTCCATCCCAGCCGCCTTCTCCCCCAGCTCAGGAGGCCGACGTCCAACCATGGGGCAATCATCTTGGCCCTGGTCTCTACTGTCCTTGGACATGGATCGGTCTCGTAGAATGTTGGGTGTTTTTTTTTTTTATATCCCACAAATGAGTGAATGACTAGACTTGTCTGTTGTGTCCTCTTGAGAGACATCAATGACCGATGTGAAAAGAGTCCACACCAAATGGGTTTCAGAACACAGATGCATTCTGACCGAGCATGACTCAGTGCCTGTCTTGCAAACCACAGCACCCCAAAGGAGAGAGAGAACAAAAGGGAATGCCCTGCCACTGAGGCAGTGTGCGATGGGGGGGATGGGGGGTGGGAGAGGTACTGGGACCCGTGTTGGTGGTGGAGAATGGGCAGTGGTGGAGGGATGGGTGTTTGATCGTTGTATAATTGAAACCCAAGCACAGAAATTTGTAAGTCTACAACTCTACCTCATGGTGTTTCACTAATAAAAATCATAAAAAAAAAAAAAGATGCATTCAAAGAAACCAGCAGTTGACGGCCATCAGCACCTTCATCCTTCACCAATGCCCTGAGCTCAGAGATCTCGAGGAGATCATTCTGGATGATTCCGGAAGTTGAGCTAAAAGTCGCCGGGGACTTGCGGGCAGAGAGCAAAGGCAACAGAAATAGACTTTGTTATCCATAATCACACACATGATTTGGGCTACATCGATCATTTTGTGCAGAACTATTAGTCAAGCTTTTTTTTTTTTTAGCATTGTGTATTATTAAATAAACATTTTTGAGCATTGACTCGGGGCAAGCAAAACCTCTTCTAAAAGATCGTTGGTAAAGAAACTCGTCAGTGGAAGGAGACTCAAAGTGAAATACTAGTCCAGTGTGCTGTGAGCTGGAGGGAAGTGGAGGGTCTCTCAGGCAGAGGGAAATGAGTGCGAGGGGGAGGAGGAGACCCAGAATGATTTCTGTCTGGGCTGGAGCCATAGCCCAGCGGGGAGGGCGTTTGCCTGGCACGCGGCCGACCCGGGTTCGATTCCCAGCATCCCATAGGGTCCCCTGAGCACCGCCAGGGGTAATTCCTGAGCGCAGAGCCAGGAGGATGCCCTGAGCATCGCCGGGTGGGACCCCAACGCCCTCCCTATTGGTCTATCGCTCCAGCCCAATGCAGCCAATTTTAACAGAGCCTTGAGGAGTCGACCTGATTTTGCCAAGGGGGTGTGGTTATGACCCGGCGGGGCCTTGGGAGTTAGTGGAAGGGCTGCGGTTTGCGGGGGTGGGTGATGGTTGACATCATATGCCTGAGACCCTCTGACTAGTGATAGGAACCCAGACAACTCCATAAAACCAGGGAGTGGGGAAGGGACCCCCAAGACGCCCGGTCTTCACTGCTGCCGGGACCCTCACGGGTAGGTAGACTGCAGATTGGAAAGTCAAGGGACAGGTGGTGACTTCCCCCCAGAGGGTCTTGGGGGCGCTACCGGTGGCCCCGGTCTCAAGGTTGACGACGTTTCTGGGGCCCCGTGGTTCCCTTTGCTCTGTAGAATTGGGGAGACGTGGGCTCTGGCCTGCACAACTCAACCGAAACAGAGACAGAAGGACCCAGCACAGCTCAGTGTGTCAAGCATGTTTCAGATTTTTGTGTTTGTTTGTTGGTTTCTGGGCGTAGAAGAACTCAGAAACGGGGCTGGAGCGATATCACAGCGGAGAGGGCGTTTGCCTGGCACGTGGCTGACCCGGGTTCGATTCCCGGCATCCCATAGGGTCCCCCCGAGCACCGCCAGGAGTCATTCCTGAGTGCAGAGCCAGGAGGGACCCCTGAGCATCGCCGGGTGGGACCCAAAAAGAAAAAAAACAACTCAGGATGGTTGTAGTAAAGACCGGGGCCTGTGTAAAGCTTGATTCCAGTTTTCTAATTGAGGCAACTTGATTTTGTTGCTGTTGTTGTTGTTGTTGATTGGGGTACTGTGATTTGCCATGCATATAATGATGGTTTCCCATCTTAAAAAAATGTTTCTATATTTCTGTGTGTTACACATTGTGTTTTCTATTATATCCATATTTTATGTACTAATAGTTAATCATATTAATTCCATAATATTAATATTATTAACATGGGTCTCATTCTCCTAACCCTGAAAGAGCCTTGAGTATGGCACTTTTTAAAAAAATCTCAGGGCTAGGACAAAGGAGACGTTACTGGGGCCTGCTCGAGGCAATCGACGAATAACAGGATGGTCGTGATCATGAATATTAATTCCATAATATTATCGCTGGAGCGATAGCACAGCGGTAGGGCGTTTGCCTTGCACGCAGCCAACATGGCCGACCCGAGTTCGATTCCTCCGCCCCTCTCGGAGAGCCCAGCAAGCTACCGAGAGTATTCGATATGCCAGACACAGTAACAACAAAGTCTCCAATGGAGACGTTACTGGGCCCGCTCGAGCAAATCGATGAACAACGGGGTGATAGTGATATATTTTATGTGTAAATATAAATATATATAAAAAATAGATCTTATATATTTTTCACATATATGGACTCCAACCCCACCAGTCTACCTCCCTCCCTCCCCTCCCCAAGGACCCCAGCATCCCCTCTGACTCAGTTGTCTTTGTTCCTACTTCTCCCATTTTGTTGCCTTTGGCCCCTGGTTGCTCCCTGGCTGTGTGTCCTTAAGTCCCGCCTACGAGAGATCCTTCTGTCTCTGTCCCTTTCCCTCTGACTGCCTTCACTCAGCACGATCTCCTCTCGTTCCGTGTGCATTATGGAAAACTGCGTGAGTTCGCCCCCTTTTTCAGAGCCGCGTAGTATTCCACGGGCCTGTATACCACCGCTTCTCCATCCGTTCATCTGGCGTTGGACATTTGGGCTGTTTCCAGGTCTTGGCTATGGTATGACGTCTTTGGCAGCATGATGTGATGCGGTGAATATGAATGTTCCGGAATGCGGCGTTGCCAACGCACACCCACCGCCTGAGCATCCACTATCCTTCCACTACCGTCTCTAGGTCCGACGTCGAGCCCTCCCACTTAGCAGTGCCCATTCTCCAGGTAGACCCGGATGGAAGTAGACGCCTCTTGTCATTGGCCGTTCCCTTCCTCGGAAGCTTTCTACTCCGCTTTGGAAGACATCCCTGAGTTCTTCTCCTTGTCACTCGGACCCACTCCCATCATCAACAGGGAACTGTCCAGTTCCATCCAGGTTGGGACGACAGGGCTGATTCCCTCATCCCTGATAGCCGAGTACTGTTTCACTGTGTGTGCATCAAGTACTATTCCACTATTCCAGTGGCTTCCCAGCTCACTCCTCCCTTCTTGGGGATTGGGCTGTTTGCGGAGATGGACATTTGTGAATATCCTGACACAACTTTGTTTACGAGTTAGTCTTTCACGAATTAGTTGGCGTAAGTGCCAGATAGAAGTAAAATTGTTGGGTGCTGGCGAAACTCCTGGTTAAGTCTTTTCCAAAGAGTTCACTGTGTTTTCTGGAGAGGGAGAACCAGAGGAAACCGCCACCCAATTTATCAGCCAAAAAAAAAAAAAAAACTGATTTTTTTTTGGGTTTTAGTCACTGTGATTGACAGTTTGATGGTACTATAAACGGCAGGGTTTCGTGATACACCATTCCGGCGTCACCTCCTCCCCACCACCACCAAAGGTCTCTCTTCCTCGTTGGTGGTGGGAAATGTGCCCTGGTGGAGGGGTGGGTGTCGGAACATCGCACGCCTGAAACCCAATCGTGAACGACGTTGAAACTGTGTATCTCATAGGGATTCCGTTTTTGAAAAACATAGCACTGTCTGTAGCACTGACCTCCCGTGGTTCATCGATTTGCTCGAGCAGGTACCAGTCGCGTCTCCATGGTTAGATTTGTTGTCACTGTGTTTGGCATCTCGAAGACGCCACCATGGGGAGCTTGCCAGGCTCTGCTGTGCGGGCGGGATCCTCTCAGGAGTTGGTCGGGCTCTCCGAGAGGGGCAGAGGAATCGAACCCGGGCCGTCTGTGTGCAAGGCAAACGCCCTATCCTGCTGTGCTATCGTCTTCACCCAAGCTCTGCCTCAACTTCCCCGCTCCCAAGCTCACTGTCCCAGTTAGCTCTGTCCCGTCGACCCGCTCCTAGATTTTCCTGGTTCGAGCCTCTTGTCATTTCCTGACTGTTCACTGTGTTTTCCGTCCCACAGAGGAGGATCATCACCGGGCTTCCCCGTCTCCTGGTCCCTGCGCTCAGCTCACTGCCCTGCACCGACACCCAGGGAGCGGCCAGTTACACGATCTCTTCACTTCCTTCCTCTCGCCAAGGGCTGTTCCCCTGCACCCAGAGGCCGCCACCCGGACACCAAGCAAACCAGGCAAGTCTTCCGAAGTCGTGTCCTTGAAGTTTTGTGTGTGGACTCTTCTGTGGCCTCATCTGCCCCCGTGTTCATGGTCTGTGTGTGTGTGTGTGCGGGGAGGCGGTGACTTCCGCAGTGCCGTGTGTGTTTTCAAGATTCTCTGCATGCCAGCCGCTTCGCAGCACAAAACGAGGACCCCCCTCCCCCAGAACCCAGTTCTTTCTACCTGAAGGGCCTTGGAGAATTCTGTTTCTCCCGTATGGCCCAATTTTGGACATGGCAGCATTGTGCTGTCACTGTCACTGTCCTCCCGTTGTTCATCGATTTGCTCGAGCGGGCCCAGTCACGTCTCCATGGTGAGACTTGTTGTGACTGTGTTTGCCATCTCGAAGACGCCATGGGGAGCTTGCCAGGCTTTGCAGGATACTCTCGGTAGCTCGCAGGGCTCTCCGAGAGGGGTGGAGGAATCGAACCCGGCTTGGCCGCCGGGCTGACTGCGCGCAAGGCAAACGTCCTACCGCTGGGCTATCACATGGGAAGAGAAGGGAATCATGGGGGGTGGGAGGGATACTGTGATCCGTGGTGGTGGGAAATGGGCACTGGTGGCGGGATGGATGTTTGATCATCGTATAACTGAAACCCAAGCACAAAAATTTGTAAGTCTACAACTGTACCTCATGATGTCTCACTAATAAAAATTTAACAAAAAACAATAAGATATCTCCATTACACACACACACACACACACACACACACACACACACACACCCCTCCCCTTTCCAACGACCAACATAAGCTTTTTAGCAATGTCAGATTGTTGCATATTTCATGACTAAAATTATCACCAAAAATGTAGTGGCCGGAGCGAGAGCCCAGCAGGGAGGGTGTTGGGCCTGGCACGCGGCCGACCCGGGTTCAATTCCCGGCATCCCATAGGGTCCCCCCTCCCCGAGCACCTCAAAGAGTCATTCCTGAGTGCAGAGCCAGGAGACAGCCCTGAGCGTTGCCACAATGTGTTCCCACCTCCACCCCCAATAAAAAAAAAATTAAAAACTCGATATCTGGTTTCAACGCCATTGTAGTTTGTTAGTCAGTTATAGGGACCTGAGGCCACGTTATTGATCGGCGTGGAGGAAGGTTTAGGGCGGGTGGCAGGAGGGATATTGGAGACACTGGTAGTGGCGTCTTCGAGATGCCAAGAACAGTCACAAGAAGTCTCACCATGGAGATGTGACTGGCGCCCGCTTGAGCAAACCAATGAACAACGGGAGGACGGTGCTACGATGTTACGTATTGATCCAGAGTGATCATTTCCACTTATCATTGTCATGGTTGTTCCTTTTTTGTCTTCCTGGCCTCTCCTCCCTGTTTATAGGAAGGTCCCTTTCATGGACCGGTCCTCCTGGTCATCATTTCTACTGTCTTTGGATATTATTCTGGGGATTATTCACACATTATTTTTTTAAATCACACCAATGAGTGCAGTCCTTCTCTGCCTGTCCCTCTCTTTCTGACTCCATGAGACTCCCCATGACCCTCCACTGATGATAGGCAAACGTCATGACATCATCTTTCTTCTCAGCTGCGTAGTATTCCATTGTGTAGATGGACCTAGGTTTCTTTCACCGGTCGTCTGTTCTTCTGGCGCTCGGGTTGTTTGCAGATTCTGGCTACTGTCAACAGTGCTGCCTTGAACATGACAAGTGCGGGTGACATTTCTGCTGTGAGTTCGGGGGCCCGTAGGATAGATTCCCGGGAGTGCTTATTGCAGGGTTATAGGGAAGCTCAGTTTCTAGTTTTTTTTTTTTTAGTAGGTCCGAGGGCAAAGTGATCCGCATGATATCTTTCAGGGGCAATACTGCAAACCATAGTGCCTAAAAAAATGTGGAAGGTGGGGAGAGAGAGAGAGAGAGAGAGAGAGAGAGAGAGAGAGAGAGAGAGAGAGAGAGAGAAGGAAAGTCCACAGGGGAGGAGCTTGATAGGAGGGAATCTGGGGTCATTGGTGGTGGAAAATGTGCACTGGTGAAGGGACGGGTATTGGAAACTTGTAAGACTGAAACCCAACTATGACCAGCTTTGTAATTGTCGATCTCACGGTGATTCAATTTCAAAAAGCACACAGTTCCTCCCGTCGTTCATCGATTTGCTCGAGCAGGCACCAGTCACGTCTCCACAGTGAGACTCGCTGCGACTGTGTTTGGCATCTCGCAGACGCCACGGGGAGCTTGCCAGGCTCTGCCACTGTGCGGGCGGGATCCTCTCGGGAGCTGGCCGGGCTCTCCGAGAGGGTCGGAGGAACTGAATCCATGTTTGCCGCGTGCAAGGCAAATGCCCTCCCCGCTGCTGTGCTGTCGTTCCAGCCCAAGGGCAAAGTTTTTCCACGATATAAAGAAAACATACAATCACAGAAGTGCAAAAAACAGCGTGTGAGTAACACCCCACACGTCTGCCACTTATTATATATTCCGTCTCTCTGTTGCAGGGAGCTCTTAAAAGCAGTAGGAAACTGTTGTGCATCTGTAAAGAGAACTAATGATAAAGGCCACCAAGTCTGTGCGTAGAGTGTTTTCACAGACTTCCTTTTCATCAGGAAATTCAGAACACCAGGACACGCCAAGAGACTGACCGATACGAAATAATACAGTCCGTGAGCCTGGATTTTCTGTTAGATTCCCGAAAACCCTCTGGAAATACACAACAGCAAAAAAAAAAAAATGCCTAAAAAGTCTGAATGCGTCTCTGTAAACATCATTTTAGGAATTCAGTCCAACTGGAAAAAAAAAAATAGCACAAATGGGAATAGACAGAATCCCAGGCAAGCTTGCACAACCGAAATATCAGCCCAATTTTTTACTTTCGTGCCGTAGACTGTTGGTCAAGTAAATTGGGCAACTCTTTTATTTCTGGTGTGGTTGAAAGTGGGTCTAGTTTTGTTTTCTTTTTTAAAAAATGCTCCTTTAGAATTTCTTCTTATTCTCTCCAATAAAATAATTCACATACATGTACACGTCTGGTCTTTCTTACTCTCCTTTCTTGTCTCTTATTATTACTCATACTTGTTTAAAATAATTGTCCATTTTTTTTTCAATACTATGCAGCTGTTAGGGAAAATGTCACGATCACTGTCCTCCCGTTGATCATCGATTTGCTCGAGCGGGCCCAGTAACGTCTCCACTGGAGACTTTGTTGTTACTGTGTTTGGCATATCGAATACGTCACGGGGAGCTTGCCAGGCTCTGCCGTGCGGGCAGGATTCTCTCGGGAGCTTGCCGGGCTCTCCGAGAGGGGCGGAGGAATCGAACTCGGGTCAGCCATGTCAGCCGCATGCAAGGCAAACGCCCTACCGCTGTGCTATCGCTCCAGCCCATTAGGGAAAATAAAACTTCGAAATTTGCTTCTACGTGGATGGGCACGGGGATTATCATGCTGAGTGAAATGAGTCAGAAGAAGAGGGACAGACATAGAATTATTCG
This sequence comes from Sorex fumeus, assembly GCF_029834395.1. Lineage (NCBI taxonomy): Eukaryota > Metazoa > Chordata > Mammalia > Eulipotyphla > Soricidae > Sorex > Sorex fumeus. The sequence goes on from NW_026606332.1 coordinate 345,767, forward strand.
ATTCATTTGTGGGATATAAAAAAAAAGTAATATGAGACTAACACCCAAGGACAGTGGAAACAGGAGCCAGGAAGATGGGTCCACATTGGAAGCCTCCGTGTCATTAGAGATTGGGAGAGAAGGCAGTTGGGCTAGAGAAGGGACCAGTATGACAAAGATAGTTGGAAATGATCGCTCTGGCTAAGAACTGTGTTTTGAAAGGAAGTAAATTAAAGAACTGTGTTTTGAAGGGAGGTAAATTAAATAACTGTCTATTTTTAATGAAGTGCAATCCTCTCTTTCCATATATGCACATCTCTCTACCTCTCTCTCTCTGATCCATGCATAACCATTTATTATCTACGATGATAGAATTTCTCTCTATAAACAGATTCTATAAGTGAGTTTCTGGGCCTCTCGAAAGCCGAAAAGATAAAATAAAATTTAACCGGGACTCCGTGCTTTGAAAGGCGGAATTGGGGAGAATCTGTCTTTGGAAACATCTTCGGCACGTGGCAGGCGCATAACAATATTTGTAATTATTTTGTACACACCTTCTTCCCTTTCTGTTTACTGCCACGGGCGGGGGGGAATGATCTCAGAACTAACTGTATTTCCAGTTAATTTTCCCGGCGAATTGAATCTCGACATGGAGGGAGGCATGTGAAATGGTTTTGAGAATTGAAGAAAACACAGTGAAATGTGGGAAGCGTTTAACGGAACCCGGGCCCAGCAAATACAACCTCCTGGACTGCTTATGTGACATGCATCAACTCAGCCCCCATCCCTAGAAATCACGCCACAAAAAAAAACCTTTCAGAAACGGACACATTTCCTCCCTCACCTCGATAGAAGAAAAATGGAAGTAGGGTGATTATTTCCCCCTGCAGAATGCCAGAATTGATTGAAATTGGACCCAGGACCAGGGGGAAAAAAATGAGCACTGTTGTGGGTTAAGAATAGGAGAGAACTTCCCCAGTGCTCAGCGTCTCATTAAACGAAATTTCCTCACACCACTGGGTAACACACAGCTTTTCTTTTTCCATTTCCAACAGCCGTATCTTAATGTGTTCTAAAAGAGTTTTATTTTTCATTAATGCCCACGGACTCCTGTGTACGCTGCAGAATATAAATTTACGGCGTGCGTGTGTTTAAGTTGGGAATTGATTTTTTTTTTTTAAATGTGAACCAACTTCGATGTACAATGAACCCCGCGAAGGCACTGTGGTTTACTGCTGGGCTCTGTTTTTTTCTTTCTTTCTTTCTTTTTCAAGTTAAAATCTTAGCAGTGTTGATACATCCAGCAAGCTCCATTTTTCCTTCCTTTATAAGACAGCACTGCACTGTCCTGCTCTGTCCTCCTGTTGATCATCGATTTGCTCAAGCGGGCCCAGTAACGTCTCCATTGGAGACTTCGTTGTTACTGTGTCTGGCATATCGAATACGTCACGGGAAGCTTGCCAGGCTTTGCCGTGCGGGCGAGATACTCTCGGTAGCTTGCCGGGCTCTCCGAGAGGGGCAGAGGAACCGAACCTGGCTCGACCGGGCTGACCGCGTGCAAGGCAAACGCCCTACCGCTGTGCTAACGCTCCAGCTCCCTTATAGGATATGGTCTCAAAATTGGCCGGATAGAATAGTAGGTAGAGTTCTCACCTTGCCCTTGGCCAAACCGGTTCCGTCCCTTGAACCCTCTTCTAGGGCTCATCTGTGAACACAGCTGGGTGAGGTCCCAGCATAAAAATAAACCCACTCTCGTCCACTGTACACGCCGATAGCGTCTGCAGTGAAATTAACTGGCAGCAACGCACATGGTCATGCATGGAAAGTCTTAAAAGCTCACAATCAAAAATAAAATAAATATTAAAAAAATAAAAATAAAAACAACACACAAAATTAAAAAAAAAATAAGCTCACAATCAAATGGGTATTAAAAGTGAGCGACTTAGGAAAAGAAAATAAACTCCGCAAAGCCTGACTGTGTGGTATTTGTTGATCACCACTTCCTGTAGTATTCAGGGCTGACTCGTCCCTCTGTGCTCAGGGAGCACTCCTGGCGGTGCTCAGTGGGCCGTATCTGGCACCAGGCTAGTCACCTGCAAGGCACATGCCTTCCGCGCTCTGCTACCTCTCCAACGCTTCTGCAGTGTGCCTGTCCTAGAAGAAAATCAGTGTATATCCCGAAAGGCTTCCAGATTATTCCTTCCTCCGGGTGGATCACTCCCTGAGTGGTGGATTATTACCCGAACTCCATCCAGAGATGGAGGTCTAGACCGAGGAATTGTGCGCCTTGTTTTCATGAGATAGACATGCTCCGAGCACATCTCTTAGATTCCACTCTTCTTCCTGCATTAACATACGCCTCAGAGACCTGGGCCCTACGCAAACAAGATGAGAACGCCATTCAGGTCTCCCAAAGAAGAATAGAAAGAGCTATGCTTGGAATATCACGTTTCACTCAAATGAGAGAACGAATCCGGAGTTCTGACATCCGTCGACGATCAAGAATCAGGGACGCTGTCTCGTTTGCCAAGGCATCAAAAATCAGATGGGCTGGACACGGAATGAGGTTTGCAGACAACCACTGGACTAGAGCCATTACTGACTGGATTCCACGGGACGTCAAAAGATCGCGTGGACGCCCACCTACAAGATGGTCAGACTTCTTCGTCAAGACCCTGAGTGATCGGTTTGAGGCTCTGCATGTTTCTAGAACGAACAGATGCCATTGGGCTACGCTAGCACACAACAGGGATGAATGGAGATGTTACTGGCACCCGCTTGAGTGAATCGATGAGTAACGGGGTATCAAGTGATCAAGTGATACATGCCTTGATGTCATGGGTTATACTTAGGTCAATGGCATGGGATATGTTTGTGTCTGGGTCATGGGATATATGTGTGCTGATGTCATGGGATGTGCTTGTGTTCACTGTGACGGAATAACGTTGTGTGGATGTCATTAGACATACTTGTGATAGAACCATGAGATATACTTGTGCCAATACAAGTATTTCCCATGACACGGACCCAAGTATATCTCATGACTGACACAAGTATATCCCATGAGATATACTTGTATCTTTCATGGGGTACACTTGAGTCTGTGTCATGGTATATATTTGTGTCGATGTCATGGAATAAGCTTGTTTTGATATCATGAGATGTACTTGTGTCTGTCATGGTATGTGCATTTGCCCATCATAGGATATAATGTGTCATGGAATAGACTGTGTCTATCATGGTATTTGCTTGTATCTGTCATGGGATGGGCTGGAGCGATAGCACAGCGGGTAAGGGCATTTGCCTTGCACGCGGCCCACAGGGCAGACCCGAGTTCGATTCCTCCGCCCCTCTCGGAGAGCCTGGAAAGCTACCAAGAGTATCCCGCCCGCACGGCAAAGCCTGGCACGCTCCCCGTGACGTATTCGAGATGCCAAACACAGTAACAATTGTCACAATGGAGACGTTACTGGGCCCGCTTGAGCAAATCGATGAACAACGGGAGGACAGTGACATTGACAGTGACAGTCATGGGATGTTTGTATCTGTCATGGGATATACTTGTGTCGATGTCATGGGCTATACTTGGTTTGATGTCATGGGCTCTACTTGGTTTGATGTCCTGGGATATACTTGGTATGATGTCGTGGGATGTGCCCGTGTCAGTCACGAGATATACTTGGGTCAGTGCTGTGGGATATGCTTCTGTCTGTCATGAGATATACGCGTGTCAGTTCCATGGGACATACGTGTGTCTGTCGTGGAATAAGCTTGTTTTGATATCATGGGAGGTACTTGTGTCTGTCATGGGAGATACTTGTGTCTGTTGTGATGTATGTTTTTGTCTATCATGGGATATACTATGTCTATTATGGTATTTGCTTGTGTCTGTCATGGGATATGTTTGTGTGTGTCATGAGATATACTTGTGTCAGTGCCAGGAGATATACTTGGGTCTGTCATGGGATATGCTGTGTCGATGCTGTGAGATATACTTGTATCAGCACCATGGGATATTCTTGTGCCAATGCCGTGAGATAGACTTGTATCACCACCATGAGATATACTTGTGTCAATGCCATGGGATATATTTGTGTCAGCACCATGGGATATTCTTGTGCCAACGCCCTGGGATAGACTTGTGTCAATGCCATGGGATCTGCTTGTGTCTGTCATGGGATATGGTTGTATCACTGTCATGAGATATACCTGTGTCAGTGTCATGTGATGCACTTATACATGGCAAGTGCATGTCTGGAAATCTCGTCCTGTACTCTGCAGTTCCTCAGAATATACTGTGCTATGGGATATACTGTGTCGATGCCATGGAATATACTTGTGTCAGTCATGGGATACACTTGTCCCAGTGTAACCTGGGAACTTTGATATATTTTAAACGCCCCACTTAGAATATATTCTGGTGCAACCGTTATGGAAAGCAATACAGAGATCTCTTTTTTAAAAAAAAAAAGAAATAGGACTTCCATCCGACTCAGCATCACCACTTCTTGGCATCTGCTCCTAAAACACAAAAGGATATTAATTCAAAGGGACATATTTACACCTGTGTTCGTTGCAGCACTCAATACAATTGCCAAATTAATGGAATTAACCCAAATGCCCAACTAGTGGCTTGAGTGGACTAGTGGATCAAGAAGTCGTGGGCGAGAGAGACACGATGGAATACTATACAGCTGTGAAAAGGGGCAAAATAACGCAATTTGCCATGACAAGGAATGAACCAGGGAGACTATGCTAAGTGGAGGCAGTCAGAAGGAAAGGGACAGGTACAGAAAATTATCTCTCTGTAGGTGGGACTCAAGGACACACTCCCCTCCCCTCCCATCAACTCCTCCCCTCTCCTCCTTTCACCATTGGTCTCTGGATATGTACTCAAAATGCATCTTTTTAGTGAAACTTTCAGTACATTCTCCTCTCATAACCTGTCCCACACCCAACACCACACTCTCCCACGCCCAAACTCCGTAGTCCATACCCATATTCTATCTTTATGTATTCTCAGGACTTGTTTTCTTCCTCACGTACTCCAAAATTCTCTAGAACTTTCACAGAATAGGTTTGTGGTTGCCGTTTCTCTCTCTCTCTCTCTCTCTCTCTCTCTCTCTCTCCACTCTCGCTCTCTCTCTCTTGCTCTGCCTCTGTCTCTCTCTCTCTCCCTCCCTCCCTCCACATCCCACAGGAATGTGTGGCCATTGGCTTGTGATCCGGACTGGAGCAATAGTACCTGACACCGTCTCTGACCCCCTGAGCCCAGCAGGAACAACAAGTGAGCTCAGACCTAGGAGTCAACCCTGAGCAGTGCCGGGTCTGACTCCTAAACAAAACAAAACAGATCGTCTAAGTGGTCCCATCCCTTCACACTCCCCAGACACAGTGTTTGTAGCGCCGCCTCCTCCTCCACACAGTTCCGTGCTTTTGTTTTCTGTTTTAAAAATTTCATGGCCGGGGCCGCAGCGTGATAGCACAGCAGCGAGAGAACTTGCCTTGCACACAGCCAACTGGGGTTCGATCCCCAGGATCCCGTATGGTCCCCCGAGTCCACCTGGAGTGATCCCTGAGTGCACCGCCAGGAGTGAGCCCTGAGCAGTGAGGGCTGTGCTCCCTGCTCCCCCAGAAAAGGGTATTTTAGGGCAGAAGAGATAGGAAAGTAGGTAGGGTGACTGCCTTCCACTCCCACCCAGGGTCCACCCCCAGCATCCCGTAATGTCGTCCCCCCGAATCACACCAGGAGTGATTCCTGAGCACAGAGCCAGGAGTACGCCCTGAGAACCGCCGAGTGTGACCCAAAACCAAAATAAAACAAGCGGGTAGGGCGTTGGCCTGGCACGCGGCCGACCCGGGTTCGATTCCTCCGTCCCTCTCGGAGAGCCCGGCCAGCTCCCGAGAGGATCCCGCCCGCCCGGCAGAGCCTGGCCAGCTCCCCATGGTGGCGTCTCCGAGATGCCAAACACAGTTACAGCGAGTCTCACCATGGAGACGTGCCTGGGTCCCGCTTGAGCAGATCAATGAACCATGGGAGGACAGTGCTATATTATTGATTATTAATTCTGAGGCAAGGAACAGAGTAAGAATTTATTATTACTGCTATTATTATTATTATTATTATTATTATCGTTGATTATTAACAAAAAGTCTCACCGTGGAGACGTGACCGGTGCCCGCTCGAGCAAATCGATGAACAACGGGAGGACAATGAAGTTAAAAAGGGACGTGGTTCTTAGTACAAGACGTTCCTGCAAAAAAAAAAAAAAAAAAAAAAACGAGAGAAAAAAGCGAGGAAGGAATTTGGTTTAGATCCTTTCGGATTTCTTCTTCCCAAAGAACATCGGAAATAACTTGGCAAGTTATTCATCCATTGCTTCTGTCACGTAAGGAAAATGATCTATACATACCGTGGATTTGTTGGCACATGGAAGAGCCAGCTGCATATACGATTTGGCGTTCGTTCTGCCTTTAAAAATATGCAGTAATGGTATAATTTCCCTATTTTTTGGGGGGGTATGAGACATACTTTAATCTGAATTTTAACGGCTGAGTTCGCCCTGCAGAATTGATTCATCTCCTCCCGTTTTGTGGCACCTTTGTCCTTGATTCCGATTTTCACTGCCACCAATAGGATGTGCCGGAAACACCCTCAGACATAAATCTTTTTGTAAATCTGTTTATTTCTTTAGGATAAATTCCAAATAATGGGCTTGTGATCGCTTTTAAATTGGGCCATTTTCTCTTCCCGAATCTGTCCCACTCCGGATGGCCCTGAACACCCCCCTCCCATTCATTTTCTCGGTATTTTTAGATATGCCCGAGGAATTTATAGAGTAACGAGTCATTTTCCTTCGTCGGAACGCTTTCTTTTAATTTAGAAACTCACATGCGACGTCTACTCGATTTTCTAAACAATAAAATGTGTTTATAGCTGCATTATTTAAGCACCATTTATCAGCCGACAAGATTCCCATTGAAGTGATCAGGCACATTGATGAAATATTTAAATCTCTTCCCCGTGGAAATATGCGTTTCTGTTATCATCCAGGGTGATCAATAGTCATTTTAATTGCCTGATTTTCCAACAGAAAATATCGGTGCGTCTCCATGACTGTTAACTAACTCGAATCAATCTTGATTACCTTATGCTAGACTAATCGCGTAACTGTGCTCAGGACAGAAGTTGGAGATGGGGTCGGAGGGAAGGTGTGCGGAACAGGCTCGTGTACTCGGTCCAAATCGGACGTCAAGACGATATAGATAAGCCGTGATCACCCATCCCCACTCACAGATGACGCGGCCAAAACGCCACGCTCAAGTGGCAGGCACACGGCCTGCCTGGCACGTCTTCTAAATATTCATGAAAAGGCACTCGAGAGCTCGTAACGACGGACGCACAAAATCGAGAGCTGAAGCTTGGCCAAGAAACGGCTGGGAAACAAAAAAAAAATAAATTAAGGAGCTGAGGTCTAAAATCACAAAGACGGTAGCTTGCAAATGAGTCTGAATTGGGTTGCAGGTTGTGGGGGGGAAAGGCCTTCTCTGTAATGGGCACTTTGCACATACAAATTTGCTTATTTAACTTCGAGGAGGAATCAATTTTGATTCCAACGAAAACAATATATTGTTGTTGCTGTTGTTGTAGTTTTGCTGTATACTCAGAATGACAAAGCAGCTTACCACACTCCATGGCAGCAGGCACAGGGCTGTGTGATGTGTAGAGGAAATTCCATTTGAAACGAAGAAGATTCGACGCCCAGTAAGGGAGTGAGCAGATGCTCTTGTGTCCGGCACTCACTGAGACCGATCACAGTTCCTTGTGAACCTTTCTAGGGGAAATGTGCAAACCACGTCAGCACCATCCTTTGAGGGCATGAAAGCCACACTCCTACAGAATTTCTTCTTTGGAGATGCCTCTTGAAGGAAAAATATCCAGTCTGCCCATTAAAAATGATGACAAAGGCATTTTTTTTTTGGACGTACAAAATGTATCTTGCACTGTGTCACTGTCCTCCTGTTGTTCATCGATTTGCTCAAGCGGGCACCAGTCACATCTCTGTGGTGAGACTCGTGGTAACTGTGTTTGGCATCGCAGAGACACCACGGGGAGCTTGCCAGGCTCTGCCACTGTGCGGGCGGGATCCTCTCGGGAGCTTGCCGAGAGGCTCTCCGAGATAGGCGGAGGAATCGAACCTGGGTCGGCCGCGTGCCAGGCCAACGCCCTACCCGCTGTGCTAGCGCTCCAGCCCCGTATCAAATTATCAGATAAAAATCCAAGTCTGGGCTGGACAGTGGCTTCGAGGGGAGGGCACTTGTCCTGCATGCAGCCAACCCAGGTTCAATCCTCAGCGTCTCATATGTTTCCCCGAAATGGCCAGGAGTCATTCCTGAGTGCAGAGCCAGGAGTAACCCCTGAGCACCACTGGGGTGTGACCCAAGTTTGCCTTGCACGCAGCCAACATGGCCGGCCCGAGTTCGATTCCTCTGCCCCTCTCGGAGAGCCCGGCAAGCTACCGAGAGTATCTCGCCCGCACGGCAGAGCCTGGCAAGCTCCCCGTGACGAATTCGAGATGCCAGACACAGTAACAACAAAGTCTCCAATGGAGACGTTACTGGGCCCGCTCGAGCAAATCGACGAACAACGGGAGGGCCTTTACTTTACTTTTACTTTTATATTTTAAAAAGCAGAAATGCAGGACCGTGCTTTCCTGTAACAAAGGCTGCCAGTCTACAGGTTGGAATCCGGATGCCCAGCCCTCCCAGATCTCCAAGCAGACAGACGCTTAAGGTGCACTCAACAGCCACGTTATTGGGAGTGGAAGAGAAGAGACTTATTTTAATTTGTGTTTAACACACACACACACACACACACACACACACAATCTTTCTAGGACTTGAACACCAAACTCTAAGAATATGTTTCCGGTGAAGCAATTCAGGTTAAGAATAGTCATTTTTCACCCAAGAACAGTAGACACAAGGGCCAGGAAGATTGTCCCATGGTTGGAAGCCTCCCTCATGAGCTGGGGAGAATGCAGCTGGGATGGAGAAGGGGTCACTGAGTCAGCGAGGGTTGGAGGGGTCGCTCGGGATGGGAGGTGTGTGCTGAGCGTAGATCAAGGACCCAACGTGATGGCCTCTCAGTGTCTGGGTTGCAAACCATGATGCCCCAAAGTAGAGAGAGAGTCTGGGGGAGATTGTCTGCCCTGGAGGCAGGGGGAGGGTTGGGATGTGGGGGGGATACTGGGGACATTGGTGGTGGGGAGTGGGCACTGGTGGAGGGATGGGTGTTTGATCATTATAGGACTGAAACTCAAACATGAAAGCTTTGTAACTGCATCTCATGGTGATTCAATAAAAAAAAAATAGTCATTTTCTCTTGGCTATTCTCACACTTAAAAAAAATGTACAGTCCTCTGAAGATGACACTATACTAGAAAATAAGGGTTTTTTTCCCCCCTATGATCAATACCAGCTTCCTTAATTCTTACTTGTGAGAATAAGCAAAGTCTACAAGGCCATTGAATAAGTAATTTCCAGTTGCCTTGCACACAACCGAGTGGGGTTCAATGCCCAGCACCCCATATGGTCCCCCCGAGTCCCACCAGGAGTGATGGTCGGCTGCAGAGCCAGGACTAAGTCCTGAGTGAGCAGTGCCAGGAGTGACCCAAAACACACACACACACACACACACACACACACACACACACACACACACGTGATTAGACAAGAGGAAGTTTAAAGTAATAAAGGAAATCCAAGAAACAGAGCAAGTCCTGTGCGTTGCAGTCTTTGGACATGGCCAAGGGTCTCGTCGAAGACTGCTGGAAATCAAAGAGGGACTCTTGGGAAGTCACTGCCTGCCACCTAGAAGGGAAGCCGGTGTAGAATGAGGAAACAGCTCAGAGGAAAACACAGGATGAACTCCCCTTAGGAAATGTCCCATCCTTCATGCTCTGACCATCGGCGACACATGTTCAACTCAACGGCTTCTCTCCAGAAAGAAGCCCAAAGATGTAGACTGTCTTTTTCAGAAATAACCGAAGCCCAGTGCGATGACAGGCACTGTTTTGAAAAGCACGCGAAAGAAAATGCAAGTGGTACGGAAGCAGTTGGAAGTCATGTTGGAAATAACGTTTTTTCCATCGAAGGCTTGCAGAAGTGACGCTTGCAACGGCCATTGGGCGGCCGTCAGAACTCACCAAGGTGACAAAAAGATCCAGCGAAGAGAGGCTTGAGCACAAAAACTTGTAAGTCTACAACTGTATACTTTATGGTGTTTCACTAATAAAAATTTTAAAAAAGAAAAAAAATGAGAGGTTTGAGGGAAGGACTCAAAGTAAAGTAAGGCAGGAAAGAATCATATTCGATGTCCAGAAGACATGAAGGACAGTGAGCACCAAATGTTTCTGTCATTGATATTTCCAGAGTAGAGAAAAGAAGGGAAATTTGACCGGGAGTGAAAAAAAAACAGAGATATGGTGGGACTTGGTGAACACAGAATAAGTTCCAATGAAAATGAGGAAAGTTTGCAAATGGATTCAACTCAGCTGGAAGACAAACAGTCTAATGGTATTGGAGAAGAGAGAGAGAGAGAGAGAAGAGAGACAGAGAGAGAGAGAGACAGAGAATGTTGGCAGCATTTTAATGTTTTGAAAAAAAAATTTACTGAATCACCATGAGATGCAGTTACAAAGTTCACCATGAGATGCAGTTACAAAGTTTTCATGTTTGAGTTTCGGTTCCTAGTAAAAATTAATTTTGAATTTTACTCTTTCTTGAGAGGAAACAAGCATAAAAACTTATTATTAAAGACACACAAAAGAATCTTGGAACCAAGCACCTCTCTGCAGAGATCCCTCCACACCCTAACGATCTAAAATTTTAGAATTCCAGGACCACATGGTTGCGTGACATCGTCTGCTATTCATAACACGCAATCCAGGATAAATTGTCTGGCGTTGCCTTTTCAGCAGGTTTGAGTGGTGGTGGGAAAATTCCAAATAAAAATGATGGGACTGGTGTCAAAATAGTGAATGTAATCAAAGGAGAGAGAGAGAGAGAGAGAGAGAGAGAGAGAGAGAGAGAGAGAGAGAGAGAGAGAGAGAGAGGGAACTTGTCTCCCACACAGGCAGGGGGAGGGTTGGGATGGGGAGGGATACTGGGGACATTGGTGGTGGGAAATGTGCACTGGTGAAGGGATGGGTGTTCGATCATTGGAGGACTGAAACTCAAACATGAAAGCTTTGTAACTGCATCTCATGGTGATTCAATAAATTTTTTTCAAAAAAACCCATACTATTCACATCTCTTCTTTCTTTGGAAACAGCCACCGTCTTTCAGGAGAAAGCTGGAGGGCAGAGAGGTGTTCTCAGGATTCCCCACATTTTTTGGTCTTTCTTACTCTTCCTTTCCTTCCACAAAAGCAAAGCCCACCCCTTTCGTGGAGGCGATTCTCTCGCATCTAAAAAAAAAGTGCCTTTTGTGCTTGTCACCTGTAGACCCACGTTTGCTTTTTTTACAACATCAGGGATGCTATGAACTACTGACGACTCGTAATTCGGATGGCCTTGAAATAATCCTTACGCTATCCTCTATTTTTCTGAATAAGCATATTTTAGAGTAAGGAGCAGGTATAACGTATTGCTTTTAGCCAGACTGTTCTGATGGGGAAAGACCGGAGAATGCATTTGCAAAGGAGAAGAAGCGGCAAATTCAGGATGACCAAATCCATGCACAGGTTCAAAATTTGGCTGTCCTCGGCCTCCACGTCTCATTAACCAGAAAATGTTTAGGGACACTCAAACTTAACCGCCTTGCCCAGAGATTAAAAATGCTCACACCTCCTATGATTTCTCTTTGAGTGAAATGAAAGGCAAAGAAGATATTCCGGCCCTCTTTCTCCCAGATGCAGTGACGGATGAGCACGGAGTCGCATCTTCAAGACATATTGCTAAATCATTAAATCATTCTCATTGTTTCTCTTCCCCATCCCGAAAAAAAAAAACATCCAAAGTGTTGCAAGTCAACAATATGAATAAATGAGTTCTCTTGAGCCTTCTTAATTATTCCTGAACACTTGGGAGATTTATCCCAGAAAGATGGAGTGAATTTCCCTTAATCACAGCAACACAGACACACAAAGACACACAGACACACACACACGCACACACACACCCCTTCCCTTTCCAACGACCCAACGTAAGCTTTCAGGAAAGCCAGGTTATTTTTTTTCTCTCACTCATCCTTTTTTTTTTTTTTGGAGTGCGAGGAGCCATCCTACCCAAACTCGGTCCCATCACCCAAAAATGAAAATATCAAATATCTTCATGAGCGGATTGGGAGGGGAAAAAAAAAGAACTTGAGCTGCTGGGGAATATTGGCACTGAAATCTATCTCTATTCATAAGTATTCCGTGCACCTCGGTCGGTGTGCTGGGTGTTCATTAAGGTAAAATGAATGCTGTATAAATTAATTAAATCCAAGCGAAGCTGTATATTTTCATGTGACACGGGCATTTTAAGAGGCCGTGATTGATACATCATTAAAAGAATTAGGTTTGAGGTTAAATTAGTTATTGAACTACCTCCAGGCTGACGCAGAGGCGGGGCGGGTGGTGGTCAGGGTGACCAGTCTCTCTGCATAAATCAAGATAAGTATCACGCGGGGGTACTGCAACTTGGAGCATGTGGAGAGAGGCAACTCTGGGGAGACAGATGAGGCGGCTTGAAGGATGCAATATTTTGTATGTGGTTTTTTTGTGTGTGTATGTGTGTGTGTCTGTGTGTGTGTGTGTGTTTAAATAAAACTGCAATACACAGGAATTCCCACCACCAAGGGATTCTTCTTGCCGCCCAAGTCAGTGGATGTGGCGTCCACCACCCCCCGATGCAGGAAGTGGAATCACGGTGGGTGTTGTTCATCTTCGGAGAACACACAGTGTATTGTGTGAGAAGGTCCCCCAGGGCTCAGTAAATACCCAGAGAATGCCTGCCAGTCCCCAAAGTGATGTTTCCAACCAAGGACCTACAGACGGCATCTAACTTGGAGGCTGGAGTGTGTGTGTGTGTGTGTGTGTGTGTGTGTGTGTGTTTAAATAAAACTGCAATACACAGGAATTCCCACCACCAAGGGATTCTTCTTGCCGCCCAAGTCAGTGGATGTGGCGTCCACCACCCCCGATGCAGGAAGTGGAATCACGGTGGGTGTTGTTCATCTTCAGAGAACACACAGTGTATTGTGTGAGAAGGTCCCCCAGGGCTCGGTAAATACCCAGAGAGCGCCTGCAGTTCCATGCCAGCCCCCAAAGTGATGTTTCCAACCAAGGACCTACAGACGGCATCTAACTTGATTGGCATCTAGCTGTCCCCTCCTTCCCCTTTATTGCAGTGCCTTGAACGGCTAAAGACCACATCGAGGCGTCACCAAGACAAAGACAATTAGCAGATTTCATTAGCGGCCTGCCTCTGCGTCCGGTCTCTGGGATAATCAGTTGCCCAGAAGGACTTCCGCTGGGCCTCGCGGCTGTATGTCGGAACTCCCTCTCCATGGGACGCACCACAGCTGCCGGCCTCAGAGATGCACAGAACCTGGGAGCCCGGGAGTCCTAGGACTGCATTTTGGTTGAGGGCAAAACTGAGAGAGAGTGCTCCCGCACTGACCAGGGGGAGAGAGAGTGCTCCTGCACTGACCAGGGAGAGAGAGTGCTCCTGCACTGACCACGGGGAGAGAGAGTGCTCCCATACTGACCAGGAAGAGAGTGTTCCTGCACTGATCAAGGGATAGAGTGCTCCCACACTTCCCACCTGGAGAGAGAGAGTGCTTGCCACTGACCAGGAGGAGAGCGTCCTCCTGCACTGGCCAGGGAGAGAGAGTGCTCCCGCAATGGCCAGGAGGAGGTAGAGTGCTCCTGCACGTCCCAGGAGAGAATGCTACCACAGTGGCCAGAGGGAGAGAGAGTGCTTCCACATGGCCAGGAGCAGAGAGTGCTCCCATACTTCCCAGGGGGAGACAGTGCTTTCACCGTGACCAGGAGGAGAGTGCTTCTGCACTGTCCAGGAGAGAGTGTACCCACAGTGGCCAGGAGGGTAGAGTGCTCCCACAATGTCCAGGAGGGGAGAGAGTGCTCCCGCAGTAGTCAGGAGGGGAGAGAGTGCTCCCGCAGCGGCCAGGAGGGGAGAGAGTGCTCCCGCAGTGGTCAGGAGGGGAGAGGGTGCTCCTGCAGCGGCCAGGAGGGGAGAGAGTGCTCCCACAGAGGCCAGGAGGGGAGAGAGTGCTCCAACAGAGGCCAGGAGGGGAGAGAGTGCTCCCGTAGTGGCCAGGAAGGGAGAGAGTGCTCCCCCAGCGGCCAGGAGGGGAGAGTGCTCCCACAGTGGCCAGGAGGGGAGAGTGCTCCCGCAGTGGCCAGGAGGGGAGAGTGCTCCCACAGAGGCCAGGAGGGGAGAGTGCTCCCACAGAACCCAGGAGGAGAGGGAGTGCTCCCGCAGTGGCCAGGAGGGGAGAGAGTGCTCCCGCAGCGGCCAGGAGGGAACAGGGTGCTCCCACAGTGGCCAGGAGGAGAGTGCTCCCACAGCGTCCAGAAGGGGAGACAGTGATCCCGCAGTGGCCAGGAGGGGGGAGAGTGCTCCCGCAGTGGCCAGGAGGGGAGAGGGTGCTCCCGCAGTGGCCAGGAGGGGAGAGTGCTCCCACAGAAGCCAGGAGGGGAGAGTGCTCCCACAGAAGCCAGGAGGGGAGAGTGCTCCCACAGTGGCCAGGAGGGAAGAGAGTGCTCTCGCAGCGGCCAAAAGTGGAGAGAGTGATCCCGCAGTGGCCAGGAGAAGAGGAGGAGGAGGAGGAGAAGGGGAAGAGGAAGGGGAAGAGGAAGAAGAGGAAGAGGCTGGAGCGATAGCACAGCGGGTAGAGCGTTGGCCTTGCACGCGGCCGACCCGGGTTCGATTCCCAACATCCCACAGGGTCCCCCGAGCACCGCCAGGAGTGATTCCTGAATGCAGAGCCAGGAGGAACCCCTGAGCATCGCCGGGTGGGACCCAAAAAGCAAAAAAAAAGAAAAAAAACAGAAGAAAGAGTTCAGGGCATCTTGTAACGGGTGCCAGGACCCAGGGGAGACGGAGAAAACCAAAAATCCTCCTTTCTTGGGGTCCTCACGGGCGACACGGTTTTCGCCAAGGATGTGACTTTATCTCCCGGTCTCTGGGGGGGTTGAGAAGCAGCGCTCGTTATTTTTAGAACGGGGAGTTGGTTCCCTATCACCTTCCACGTGCCGGCAGATGCCAGCCACTCGAGTCACTATTTTTACCTTCATCTCCAGAAAGGAGGGAGGGAGGGAGGGAGAGAGAGAGAGAGAGAGAGAGAGAGAGAGAGAGAGAGAGAGAGAGAGAGAGAGAGAGAGAGAGAGAGAGTCCAGTAAACAACTGTCCTACTTTCTTCCTCAACTTTCGGTGCGAAGAGCAAATTAAAGAGTAAAACATTCTGGGCGCTGGAGTGATAGCACAGCGGGGTAGGGCATTGGCCTGGCGTGTGGCCGACACGGGTTCGAGTCCCAGCATCCCCTAGGGTCCCGCAGTGAGCACCGCCAGGAGTGATTCCTGAGTGCAGAGCCAGGAGGGAGCCCTGAGCATCGCCGGGTGGGACCCAGAAAGCAAAAAAAGAAAGAAAAGGAAGGAAGGAAGGAAGGAAGGAAGGAAGGAAGGAAGGAAGGAAGGAAGGGAGGCAGGGAAGGAAGGAAGGAAGGAAGGAAGGAAGGAAGGAAGGAAGGAAGGAAGGAAGGAAGGGAGGCAGGGAAGGAAGGAAGGAAGGAAGGAAGGAAGGAAGGAAGGAAGGAAGGAAGGAAGGAAGGAAGGGGAGGGAGGCAGGGAAGGAAGGAAGGAAGGAAGAGGAGGGAGGGAAGGAAGGAAGGAAGAGGAGGGAGGGAGGGAAGGAAGGAAGGAAGGAAGAGGAGGGAGGGAAGGAAGGAAGGAGACAGAACGAGGAAGGAAGGAAGGAAGGAAGGAAGGAAGGAAGGAGACAGAGAGGAAGGAAGGAAGGAAGGAGACAGAGAGAGGAAGGAAGGAAGGAAGGAAGGAAGGAAGGAAGGAAGGAAGGAAGAGGAGGGAAGGAAGGAAGGAAGGAAGGAGACAGAGAGAGGAAGGAAGGAGGGAAGGAAGGAGACAGAGAGAGGAAGGAGGGAAGGAAGGAGGGAAGGGGACAGAGATCGAGGAAGGAAGGAAGGAAGGAAGGAAGGAAGGAAGGAAGGAAGGAAGGAAGGAAGGAAGGAAGGAGGGAGGGAGGGAAGGAAGGAAGGAGACAGAGAGAGGAAGGAAGGAAGAAGACAGAGGAAGGAAGGAGGGAAGGAAGGAGGGAAGGAGACAGATCGAGGAAGGAAGGAAGGAAGGGAGGAAGGAGACAGAGAGAGGAAGGAAGGAAGGAGACAGAGAGAGGAAGGAAGGAAGGAAGGAAGGAAGGAAGGAAGGAAGGAAGGAAGGAAGGAGACAGAGAGAGGAAGGAAGGAAGGAAGGAAGGAAGGAAGGGGAGGGAAGGAAGGAAGGAGACAGAGGAAGGAAGGAAGGAAGGAAGGAAGGAAGGAAGGAAGGAAGGAAGGAAGGAAGGAAAGAAGGAAGAGAGAGGGGCTGTAGCCATAGCACAGTGGGGAGGACGTTGGCCTGGCACATGGCCAACCCGGGTTCGATTCCCAGCATGCCATCGGGTTCCCTGAGCACCGCCAGGAATCACTCCTGAGTGCGGAGCCCGGAGGGACCCCTGTGCATCGCTGGGTGTCACCCAAAAAGGAAAAAAATTGAAGAACATTGTGAACAATTCTAACATTGTCCACCGAGTCACTCCGGAAATAGGACAGGTGAAATCTCCCCCCACCCCAACCTTGAGCCCACCACCGGGACCTTGAGCCCACCACCGGAAAAGTCTTTTTTTTTCCTTTTTGGGTCCCACCCGGCGATGCTCAGGGCTCCCTCCTGGCTCTGCACTCAGGAATCACTCCTGGCGCTGCTCACTGGGGGACCCTAGGGGATGCTGGGACTCGAACCCGGGTCGGCCACACGGCAGGCCAACGCCCTACCTGCTGTGCTATCACTTCAGCCCCTATTATTATTATTATTATTATTATTATTACTATTATTATTATATTATTTGGCTTTTTGGGTCCCACCCGGCGATGCTCAGGGCTTCCTCCTGGCTCTGCACTCAGGAATTACCCCTGGTGGTGCTCGGGGGACCCTAGGGGATGCTGGGAATCGAACCCGGGTCGGCCGCGTGCCAGGCAAACGCCCTCCCCGCTGGGCTATTGCTCCAGCCCTGGAAAAGTCTTGAACAAGCAGCGTGAGCACTTTGATCGCCGTGACCAACCCTGTGGCACATGGAAAAACTTCTATTTCCGTGTGGAAGTTGCGTGTGCGTTTTCCTCTGCGGTTCTGAGTCTCAAACGCGAGAAACAGGTTTTTCCATTGATTCGTTGATTCCGGTTTCATTGCTGACACTGCTAGGCTTTGTGGATTGGGGGTCACACTTGGCAGTGCTCAGGGCACTGTGCTCAGAGTTCACTCCTGGTTTTGTGCTCACGGCGGACTCCCGGCTCTGAGCTCAGGGTTGACTCCTGGCTCTGTGCTCAGGGATGACTCCCAGCTCTGTGCTCAGGGCTGACTCCTGCCTCTGTGCCCACATCTGGCTCCCAGCTCTGTGCTCAGGGCTCACTCCTGGTTCTGTGCTCAGAGCTGACTCCTGGCTCTGTGCTCAGGGATCACTCCCGGCTCTGTGCTCAGGTCTCAATCCCAGTTTTGTGCTCACGGCTGACTCCCGGCTCTGAGCTCAGAGTTGATTCCCAGCTCTGTGCTCAGGTCTGACTCCTGGCTCTGTGCTCAGGGCTAACTCCTGATTCTGTGCTCAGGACTCACTTCTGGGCTCTGTGCTCAGGTCTGACTCCTGGCTCTGTGCTCAGGGCTGACTCCTCGCTCTGTGCTCAGGACTCACTTCTGGGCTCTGTGCTCAGGGCTCACTCCTGGCTCTGTGCTCAAGGATGTCTCCTGGCTCTGTGGTCAGGACTCACTCCTGGCTCTGTGCTCACAAGAGCTCCCTCGTAGCTCTGTGCTCAGGGCTGACTCCTGGCTCTGTGCTCAGGGCTGACTCCTTGCTCTGTGCTCAGGACTCACTTCTGGACTCTGTGCTCAGGGCTCACTCCTGGCTCTGTGCTCAGGGCTGACTCCTCACTGTGTGCTCAGGGCTCCATCCTGGCTCTGTCCTTAGGGCTCACTCTTCACTCTGTGCTCAGGGCTGACTCCCGGTTCTGTGCTCACGAGGGCTCCCTCGTGCCTCTGTGCTCAGGGCTCACTCCTGCAGGGCTCAGGGCTCCATCCTGGGTATTGGGGAGCTACCATGCAATGCAATCACCTGACTTACCGTCCCCTCTCTCCGGCCCCCGCAGGGCTCTCTGCAGTACCAAGACCCCTAAGCCCTCATCCCACACGCTCTTCCCTGTCAGCCCCTCGGCCTCGTGGGCTCTGGTTCTATCGATCAAATGTCGGAAGCCCGGACGGGACCGCTGGAGACAGTGTGGGCCCGTTCCGCCCGTCCTTATTCTTTCCATCCGAGTGAGATGCCCGCACCACACGCGGGGATTGTGATCGCTGCTGACCGGTGCTTTGAGGGGGAAGTGAGGGTCCCTTTTATTCGGGTGTTCGCATGAGAAGTTCTCATGCTGGGACATCGTGGAAT
Source organism: Sorex fumeus (assembly GCF_029834395.1). Taxonomy (NCBI): domain Eukaryota; kingdom Metazoa; phylum Chordata; class Mammalia; order Eulipotyphla; family Soricidae; genus Sorex; species Sorex fumeus. The sequence continues at coordinate 364,451 of NW_026606332.1, forward strand.
ATCCTGACCCCGTCTTCTGGGGAAGCAAAACCCGTTTGCATCAGAGTTGCGGAAGGAAAGCTTTGTCGCAGTGTCCTCCCGTTGGTCATCGATCTGCTCGAGCGGGCACCAGTCACGTCTCCACGGTGAAACTTGTCATGACTGTGTTTGGCATCTCGAAGACGTCACAGGGAGCTTGCCAGGCTCTGCCGTGCGGGCGGGATCCTCTCGGGAGCTGGCCGGGCTCTCCGAGAGGGACGGAGGAATCGAACCCGGGTCGGCCGTGTGCCAGGCAAACTCCCTCCCCACTGTGCTCCAGCCCATAGATATCAATATCGATGAATATTTGCTATTCCTTAACTTCCATATGATTGATTAGTATATAATATGATTAATAGAATCAACACGATTGCAGTTAATACAATCTAGTGAACATCAGTGTATCAAATAATTACTATAATCAATAATATTAATCGAGGGTGATTAATATCGTTATAAATATCAAAATCGCACTGTAGCACTGTCGTCCCGTTGTTCATCGATTTTCTGGAGTGGGCACCAGTCACGTCTCCATGGTGAGATGCGTTGTGACTGTGTTTGGCGTCTCGGAGATGCCACAGGGAGCTTGCCAGGCTCTGCCGTGCGGGCGGGATCCTCTCGGGAGCTGGCCAGGCTCTCCGAGAGGGGCAGAGGAATCGAACCCGGGTCGGCCACGTGCAAGGCAAATGCCCTACCCGCTGTGCTATCGCTCCAGCCCACAGAAGGAGAGGGAATTCTGTGTGTGTACAGACAACGGCAGAATGCGTGAGCCAGCTGAGTTGCAGGGAGGAAGGAACGCATTCAAGACAAGCTGGTCTCGTCTCTGTGAATCACTGTGTGCCTGGCACCGAGCACGGACCTGAGGAATGTTGATGGGTGTGGCGGTTCCTCGTGGGTGGGTGCAGATCCACTGGGGTGGGAAATGGTGGAGGGACGGGGTGCTGTGGGGACACTGTCTGCCTGAAACCCAACATGAACAGCTCTCTCTCTCTCTCTCTCTTTTTATTTTCAGTTTTATTACAATTTTATAAAGTAGTTCACGATATTTGATGACATTTAATGTTGGAACACCCATCCCATCCCCATGACACCTTCTTCCCATCACCACATTTCAGATGCTTCCATCCCGAACTCCAACCCCTACCCCAAGCAGAACCGCAATAGTATGTTTTGTATCGTTGATTATGAATAAACCACTGAAAATGCTTTAAGAAAAACTTTCTTTAGGGGCTGGAGCGATAGCCAAGCGGGGAGGGCGTTTGCCTTGCACGCGGCCAACCCAGGTTCGATTCCCAGCATCCCATAGGGTCCCCCCAGCACCACCAGGGGTGATTCCTGAGTGCAGAGCCAGGAGTATCCCCTGTGCAATGCCAGGTGTGACCCAAAAGCCAAAAAAAAAAAAAAAACCCAACCCGGAAACCTTTCTTTATAGGAGAGCGTGAAGATTGTTGTATTTCATCCAGGGGCCATTAAGCCCGTCTATAAGAGATTACGAATATGTTGTTAAGGGTTGAGCCTTGTGTGCACATATATATGTGTATATATATGTATATATTTGTAAAAATATACAAATGGTACTACATGGAAAGTATCCTGCTAAGCGAAATGAGTCAGAAAGAGAGGGACAGACATAGAAAGATTGCATTCATCTGGGGAACATAAAGTAACAAAATAGGAGACTAACCCCCAAGAGTGGCGGAGATGAGTACCAGGAATTTTGCTCCATGGCTTGGAGGCCAGCCACACATGCTAGCGGAAAAGGCAGCTCAGATAGAGAAGGGAGCACCAAATAAAGGGTGTTGGGAGGATCCTCCCAGGGTGGGAGAAGCATGCTGAAGGTAGACTATGGACCGAACATGATGGCCACCCATTGCCTCTTTTGCAGACCAAAACACCCAATAGGAGAGAGAGAACAAAAGGGAATGCCCTGCCACAGAGGCAAGGTGGGGTGGGGGGCATGGGGGGTGGGAGGGATACTGGGACCCGTGGTGGTGGGAAATGGGCACTGGTGGAGGGATGGGTACGTGATCATTGTATAACTGAAACCCAAGCACAAAAATTTGTAAGTCTACAACTGGCCTCATGGTGTCTCACTAATAAAAATTTAAGAAAAAAATATATTTGCCTCTAAGATCGGTAATGAGATTCGGAGACGACCGCTGGACTAGAGCCGTGACCGACTGGATTCCACAGGACGTCAAAAGACCGCGTGGCCGCCCACCTACGAGATGGTCCGGCTTCTTCGTCAAGACCCTGAGCGATCGGTTTGAGGCCCTTCGTGTTCCTAGAACGAGCAGACGCCATGGGGCTACACTAGCACGCGACAGGGACGGATGGAGACGTGACTGGCGCCCGCTCGAGCAAATCGATGAGTAATGGGAAGTCAGGTGATCAAGTGAGGAAAAAGTCAAGGTCAATGTTAAGTATTATACTGCAACTGAAAGAGTTTTAACAAATCAATGTTAATTCGCCGTATTAATGACGTGTTCATGTTAATCATGTAAATGAAAGAACATCGGGCCGGAGAGATAGTACCAAGGGTAGGGCACTTGCCTGGCACGTGACTGCCCTGGGTTGTATCCATGGCATCCTGTAGGGTCCCATGAGCCCCGCCAGGAGTGATGCATCTCCCCTGAGCACAGGTGCGCACCGAATAAAAATTACTTTTCTACTAGAAAATCTACACGTCTTGACTTGGCCATAATTGTGGTGATGTGTGTTCTTCTTGCATCGCTGTTATTTCTAGTTTACAACCTTGTCTTTGTTTTCATGAAGGAGCCGTGGCGCCCGGAATTACGCATCCTTGAGTCTCGGGTAAGATAACACGGGGACATTTAAGACCAGAAAACTGTCCTTCTCGAGGAAAACAAAGGAATCCAACGTCCACCTGTTGTGTATACCCCGACCCAGAAGAAGAAAATTGGGAGTTTCTGATTTTCACCACAACTGCGAAACTTGTGCAAGGCATTAACCTCTTTTTTTTTTTTTTTGTGGGGAGGGTCATCTGAATATTTCGTCTGCGGGAGAGAGAAAACTGAGGCGGTCGGAGGTGAGTGTCCTCTGAGTGGACGCGGGTTAAATGACAAGTCAATGGAGACGAAACACAAACAGCGTCTCGCGTTCTCTTCCACATAAATCAACCTTCAGAAGTGTCGTCTGGAAACGGGGCTTTGAGTTTCCATGGACACACGGCTATTTTTACAACCCAGACAAAGCGAGCGGCCTGCCTTCCACCCTGACGCTGGGAGAACGTTGTGAAGACGGCCACACGGAGCACCCGCGGCCCGTTATTAAAACTAAAGATGGTCAATTAAGGAGGAAGGTTCAAGAGGAGGAGACTTGATGTGGATTAATGTGGGCGTGGCGGGGGAGGGGCAGATCTCATTTTCAGGAAATTTCGCAGTATCTGAAGCCTGCAGGGAGTTGATTTATAACCTTTCATTCAGCGAGATGTGGCCGGGACTTCTTTGCAAGGGCAAGGTCAACCAAGACCAAAATAGAAAGGGAGGAACTGGACATAGGCGTGATGCAGTTGGGAAATTTCCTGAATCCTTTCTGTATTGATTCCAGCATACCATCAAACAAAGCATTCTGCCTAGACGCAGAGGGCAGGTGCCGCCCCCAGATAATCAAACGTCCCTCTGGACACGTAATTTAGTCCTGGAAATGTCAAGAGTTGATGGGAGCACCAAATAAAGGGTGTGGGGAGGATCCTCCCAGGATGGGAGATGCATGCTGAAAGTAGACTGTAGACCACACAGGATTGCCACTCAATGCCTCTCTTGCAAAACACAGTACCCAAAAGGAGAGAGAGAACAGAAGGGAATGCCCTGCCACAGAGGCAGGGTGGGATGGGGGGGATGGGGGGGTGGGAGGGATACTGGGATCCGTGGTGGTGGGAAATGGGCTCTGGTGGAGGGATGGGTCCTCGATCATCGTATAACTGAAACCCAAGCACCAAAATTTGTAAGTCTACAACCGTACCTCATGGCGTTTCACTAATAAAAATGATCCACAGTGTAGGTCCTAGACACGCAAACCATTTATTGCAGGTGACCGAGTATCAGTCTTTCGTAGAGTGCGTCTGGAAGGGTTGCCCAGCAAGTAGGGCCTTTACCTTGCACGTAACTGCTGGGGTTCGATTCCTGGAATCCCATATGGTCCCCTGAGCCCACCAGGACTGAACCCTGAGCACTGGAATCACAGTGACCAATGATGACCAGTGTGACCACACCAGTGATCCCTGTGACTCCCCTGAAAACAAAATCACAGATGTCACGGTCCTCCCGTTGATCATCGATTTGCTCGAGCGGGCCCAGTAACGTCTCCATGGTGAGACTTTGTTGTGACTGTGTTTGGCATCTCGAATGCGTCCCAGGTAGCTTGCCAGGCTTTGCCGTGTGGGCGAGATACTCTGGGTAGCGTGCCGGGCTCTCTGAGAGGGGCGGAGGAATCGAACTCAGGTCGGCCATGTGGGCTGCGTGCAAGGCAAACACCCTACCTGCTGTGCTATCGCTCCAGCCCAACAACAACAACAATAATAATAATAATAATATTAATGAATCTCCCATCCTAGAAGGTTCCGTATTCTGGTCATCAGACTCACCAGAGCTGGTCCCAGCCTGATGCTATATGTTAGGTCTTGCTGGAAAGTGTTTCCATCTGCCCGGGAGTTGGGGAGGAGATTGTGTATCTTGAAAGTGTCCTGGAAGTCCAGCACATAGAGGAGATGGAACAGAGTGGACCCTAGGAGCACTTCCGGGCTCTTTCTTCCATAGACGGAGAGAACGATCACAGAGCAACATCTGTGACCAACCACGGAATGTTCTCTATAATCTGCCGACACAGGTGGGATCGGACCATGTGCGCAAGACGGTTGGCGGTAACAGGGTCGATGCCCTCGCACGGGCTCTTTTTTTTAAAAAAAATTATTTTATAAGGTGGTTCACAATATTTGATGACAGTTAATATTCCAACACCACGACACCTTCCCACCACCAAATTTGGGATGTTTCCATCTCAAGCTCCAATCTCTGCCCCAAAGCACAACCGAAAGAATATATTTTGTATTGTCTGTTATGGCCAACCCGGCCGACCCAAGTTCGATTCCTCTGCCCCTCTCGGAGAGCCCGGCAAGCTACCGAGAGTATCTCGCCCGCACGGCAGAGCCTGGCAAGCTCCCCGAGACGTATTCGATATGCCAGACACAGTAACAACAAGTCTCACCATGGAGACGTGACTGGGCCCGCCCGAGCAAATCGATGAACAGCGGGAGGACAGTGCTACAGTGCCATGCTAGTCTGTCATGGAAAACCGCTGAAAATGCTACCCCCAAAAAAGTGTCCATCGAGGAGACAGTATGAAAATTGTTCTATTTTTGGCAGGGGCCATTAAGACCTTCTTTAGGATATCACTAACATGTTGGTCAAGGTTCAGTGATGTAAGCTTGTGTGTGTGTGTGTGTGTGTGTGTGTGTGTGTGTGTGTGTATGAAACTATGTCACCCCAAAATACAAAGACAGTCTACAGAATGGGAAAGGATATTCACCGAATACACATCTGACAAGGGGTTGATATCCAGGATATACAAAATACTGGTTAAACTCCACAAGAAGAAAACATCCAACCCCATCCAAAAATGGGGCAATGAAATGAACAGAAACTTTCTCAAAGAACAAATCCGAATGGCAAAAAAGCACATGAGAAAATGCTCTACATCATTAATCATCAGGGAGATGCAGATCAAAACCACAATGAGATACCATCTCACACCTCAGAGACTGGCCCAAATTCAAAAGAACAAAAGCAACCGATGCTGGCGTGGATGTGGCGAGAAAGGGACACTCCTTCACTGTTGGTGGGAATGCCGACTGGTTCAGCCCTTCTGGAAAACAGTATGGACGATTCTCAAAAAATTAGAAATTGAGCTCCCATTTGACCCAGCAATACCACTCCTGAGAATATATCCCAGAGAGGCAAAAATGTATAGTCGAAGTGACATCTGCACTTGTTTGTTCATTGCAGCCCTCTTTACAATAGCCAGAAACTGGAAGAAACCTGAATGCCCAAGAACAGATGACTGGTTAAAGAAACTTTGGTACATCTACACAATGGAGTACTATGTAGCTCTTAGAAAAGATGAAGTCATGAAATTTACGTACAAGTGGTACAATATGGAAAGTATCATGCTAAGCGAAATGAGTCAGAAAGAGAGGGATAGACATAGAAAGATTGCATTCATCTGGGGGATATAAAGTAACAAAGTATGAGATTAATACCCAAGAATAGCTGAGATCAGCACCAGGAGGATTACTCCATAACTTAGAGGCCAGCCGGGTATCCTAGAGGAAAGGGCAGTTCAGATAGAGAAGGGAGCACCAAATAAAGGATGTTTGGAGGATCCTCCCAGGAGGGGAGATGCATGTCGAAAGTAGACTATGGACTGAACATGTTTGCCACTCAATGCCTCTTTTGCAGACCACAACACCCAAAAGGAGAGAGAGAACACAGGGGATTGCCCTGCCACAGAGACGGGGGGATGGGGGGATGGGGGTGGGAGGGATATTATCCATGGTGGTGGAAAATGGGCACTGGTGGAGGGATGGGTATCTGATCATTGTATAATTGAAACCAAAGCACAAAAAATTGTAAATCTACAACTTTAAAAAAAATAAAATAAAATAAAGGGGGAAAAAAAAAAAAAAAAAAAAGAAACTATGTCACTGTCACTGTCCACCCATTGTTCATTGATTTGCTCAAGCAGGCCCAGTAACATTGTAAGACTTGTTGTGACTGTGCTTGGCAGATCGAATACGTCACGGGGAGCTTGCCAGGCTCTGCCGTGCGGGCGAGATACTCTCGGTAGCTTGCCGGGCTCTCTGAGAGGGGTGGAGGAATCGAACTCAGGTCAGCCCAGTCGGTCACGTGCAAGGCAAACACCCTACCTGCTGTGCTATCACTCCAGCCCATGAAACTATGTATTTGTGTGTGTTTGTGTGTGTACGTGTGTGCGTGTGTGTTTCTCTCTATGATTGGTTGCCTACGATTTGAACCCCATCCAATGTGGCGTGGCCCTCTCGGAGAATGGGAAGGGAGTGTCTTAGGATGTGTCCAGGAAGATGTTCACTCCTATGTGAGGCTCGGCCCGAGTGTGTGGGAAGCAGCCTTGAGCGTGGTGGTGGTTGGGTTGTGGAGGTTTTCAGCTGCCGGGGCTGGGTCCCTTGGAGCGGGGAGGGCTCTCACCCGCCCCCTCTCTGGGGCACCCCAAGAGGAACGGCGTGGCACGGAGTCCGGTGTCATGACTGTGGCAGGCATCACCTTGCTCCCTTCCAGGAGAAAAAGCCACACACGTGGGCTCCTGGCGAGAGAGGGCCCTCCGTGGAGGTGAGCAGCCGAGGAAGGGACTTGCAGGCGGCCACCCACCCCGCCTTGGTTTCAGCCGCTGGTGTGACATACCCCATCGATGACGGCAGCTTCTGGAAATAATAGCAAACAAGAGATCAACGTCCCTCCATTCCCCTGACTGGAAATCAATCGTCAAGGCACCATGGGGAACATCGTTTACTGAGAGTTTCCTGGGGCTCATGACTGTCTCCTTGTTAGGTCCCAACGAGGGGCGAGGGGGCACTTTTTCCATTGACGTTTTCTAAGAACTGTGGTCCCAGGTGGGCTGGAGCAATAGCACAGCGGGTAGACCGTTTGCCTTGCAGGACCAGAGTTCGATTCCTCCACCCCTCTCGGAGAGCCTGGCAAGCTACCGAGAGTATTTCACCCGCACGGCAGAGCCTGGCAAGCTCCCCGTGACGTATTCGATATGCCAGACACAGTAACAACAAAGTCTCACGATGGAGACGTTACTGGGCCCGCTCGAGCAAATCGATGAACAACGGGAGGACGGTGACAGTGACAGTGATCGTCCCAGGCATGGGTGGGGTGGGGAGGCCCACGTCCATCCCCCAAGTCCCGTCTTAATGACCCAGGTTCTGTCCTAATGCCCTCACCTCCGAGGACTTGGGTGCCCCGGCCCTAAGACAGGAATCCTTGTGTCGTTTTTGCACAGAGCAGATATAGTCAATCTTGCCAGCCCTGGAGTCTTGGGTAGGGCCAGGCCATCAAACAAGGGTCCTTCTGTCTTTGTCTGCAGAGAAGAGATTTGCCCAATTTTTCCCAGGTCCTTGAACCTTTGGATAGACACCAGCCATAACACAGCATCCTTCTACCTCCTCTGCGGACACAGCACTTAAGCCCCAAAGGCATTGCAGCCAGCATTCACGTCCTACTTCCAAATCTTTAGTACACAGACAGGAATGTCCGGAGCAAACTTGGGTCTGCAACCTGGTGGCCTTGTATGTCAGGCAAACATGGTGTTTGGGTTTATGGTTCAACTGACTGTGTGCGTCTCAGCGGGGGTAGAAGTGCCATTTCTGAAGTCAAGAAAAAAATCGCCGTGCAAGAGAGTCTGCCTTTTTTTTTTCCTTTTATTGTGCGGGGGAGGGGGGTCACACCCGGCAATGCACAGGGGTTCCTCCTGGCTCTGCACTCAGGAGTTACTCCTGGCGGTGCTCAGGGAGCCCTATGGGATGCTGGGAATCGAACCCAGCTCAGCCGCGTGCAAGGCAAACGCCCTACCCACCGTGCTATCTCTCCAGCCCTCGCGAGTCTGCCTTTGACGACACCCGCAAGATCCCAGGACCTCAAAGAAAAGTCGCATAATGTCCAGAAACAAAGCACCTTCTTCGTATTTCCAATATTAAATGCGGCATCCAACATGGTGGCTGGTCATCCAAGTCCGATGCAGTTAGTGGGCGTGAAGGCCCTTCCCCACCCACAAAAACACAGGCCCGGAGGTAGAATCAATGTGTTTTTATTCACTTCCGAGATCCGAGCGCCGTCTTCGAATATTAGAATGCACAGGGAGAGATCAGTAGGAGAAATCCGAAAACGCTTTCCGCTTTCCTTTGAAAGTCAGTTCTCGGGTTAAAACAGCGAGCTGTGGCGTTCTCTTTGTGTCTCTTGATAAATTAAGAACTTGCTAAGTTTTGTTTTGTTTTGTTTTGTTTTCCTCGCCTAAACCACGACCCACAAAATCCACAGCCCTCCGTTCCCTACGGCGGAAAAACGTTGAAAGGAAAAAAAAAAATCATTATTTAAAAATCATTCGACAGACGGAACCAGGAGGTTGGTGTTTGGGTGGAGGGTTCAACTGTGTGCGTCTCGGCGGGGGTGGAACTGGTATTTTTGAAGTCAAGGGGGAAAAAAATATCGCCGTGCAAAGGGAGTCTGCCTTTGACGACATCCCCCCCGCCCCAAGATCCCAGGACCTCAAAGGAAAATCGCATAATGTCCAGAAACAAAGCGCCTTCTTGGGATTTCCAATATTAAATGCAGGGTTATAAATAGTGACTTTGTAAGTGTGGTGTAAGAATACGGAAAACAGACAAGAGGAAAGAAAGCCTCAGGAAAAGAATTCCGGGTCGGGGTGCTTGTGAATGATACCATAACGCACACGGCTGAGTTTGCCGTTGACAGGATGCCTAAAGAAGTCAACCGTATGAAACGGAAACCCAAAGCACTTGACCTTTGTAAAAAAAAATTTAAAAATCCAGCTGGTGTTTAGTTTCACCAATAATTTGATAAATTAGGATGTTGCTATCTTCCCCAAAGCCATATGAATAGAAGATCATCTTTATATGCGGTTATTTGGGCTCAGCGGAGGATCCGATGTGGAAATCCTTGTTGGGACGGACCTTAGTGACCCAAGACCTGTCCGTCCACCCCGCCCCCCCCCCCCCCCCAAGAAAATGTGACTTGGTTCTCAGTGATGGAGACACAGCTGGATTTCTGATGACTTGAACTCAAGGTTCTTGTAGTACAGAGAATTTTTTTCATTTCTGAAGGTCTATTCCTCCCAACGGTTCAGAGACCTGTCGGACTTGACCATAGGCAAAGTTTTCCATACGTTCTTCTTCAACAAAAGTTTCCCGTAGGTCTCAGATAATGAATTTAATTTTTTTTTCTCTTTGGCTTTTTGGGTCCCACCCGGTGATGCTCAGGGCTTCCTCCTGGCTCCAGCCCCATGAATTTAATTTTTAAAAAAAAATTTTGGACCCTGTAGGGCTGGAGCGATAGCCCAGCGAGTAGGGCTTTTGCCTTGCACGCGGCCGTCCTGCCTGGGTTCGATTCCTCCGTCCCTCTCGGAGAGCCCAGCAAACTACCGAGACTGTCCTGCCCACACGGCAGAGCCTGGCAAGCTCCCCGTGGCGTATTCGATATGCCAGACACAGTCACGACAAGTCTCACTGTGGAGACCTTCCTGGGTGCCTGCTCGAACAAATTGATGGACAGCGGGAGGACAGTACTACAGTAGTCAGCAAGGCTTAGTCCGGGCACGCTCAGGGAACCCTCTGGGGTGTTGGTCATTTAACCCAAGTCGTCCGCATGCAAGACAAGTGCCCTCCCCAGTGTCCTCTCTCTTCGGTCCCCCTGGTATCTGCTTTTGTAAAACGTGGGCAGGCCAGGGAGAAAACTGAATCGTAGAGCTCCTGCCTTGCTGGTGGGACTCTGGGTCTCACCTTGCATCCAAATAAAATAAAAATCAAACTCTGTGTGTGTCTGTGTGTGTGTGTGTGTGTGTGTGTGTGTGTGTGTGTATAATGGACATATTTGCTCCGATCTGAGAACGTTATGGTTTGGAATCACCGCGACAGATGCAGTTACAACGCTTTTCGTGGTTGGGTTTCAGCCCTATAAGGTTCCAATGCCCGTCCCTTCACCGGGGCACATTTCCCACCACCAATGCTCCCAGTCTCCCTCCCGCCCCACCCCCAAATATCATTAAAAAAAAAAACCCGTAACGGCACTTTTAGAGGAAGTCGATATTCTTGGCTCTAAGCATGAATTGGGAATAGCCATAATTGCCCAGTTCTCAAGCCGAGCTAAAGGCCTCATTCATATTAACACACGCACAGGCCGGGGCCATCCCAGTGCTTCCTTGGCGTGCACCCGAGACAAGTTTCAGTCCTGGCGATGCATGTGGTCTCCCATGCCTCACTCTGAGTGATCCCCGAGCACAGAGCCAGGAGGAAGCCCTGAGCACTGGTGGTCTCTCCTGCTCCCCCAAACAAGACAGTCTTAATAGACCCTTATTTGCTTTTGGGGTCACACCCGGCGATGCTCGGGGTTTCCTCCTGGCTCTGCACTCAGGAACGACTCCTGGCGGTGCTCGGGGGACGCTAGGGGATGCTGGGAATCGAACCCGGGTTGGCCGCCTGCCAGGCAAACGCCCTCCCCGCTGTGCTATCGCTCCAGCCCTCCTTGTGTGTGTGTGATGGATGGGTTGTCCTGCTAGGTTGTCGAATCATGCATGTATAAGCACATGCTGTGCTCTGCTGTTCTGGTCCCTCCAAGACTACGGGGAAGATTTCGCATTGGGAAATTTATAATGAAATGATAAAATAAAGGAGCTCTTATACACATTCATTTAAAAATCTTTAATCATGTCCTCCTGTTTCTTTTTTTTAAAAAAATGTTAATGCTTCTCGTTGGCATCATCGGTTTACAGTTATGTTAATGCGTGTGCCTTGGAGGGACACAGTGACTTCCCCACCGCCAAAACGCTTAAGACCCCCAACGAATGCCCTCCTGTTTTATCCGACTAATCCCATTCTCTTCCTCACCCCCCACCCGCCATCCCCCACTGACTCCCCTTCATGGTGGCCTCAGTGCTACAATCCAGAGCCAACCAGGGTGTTAGTATTCAGTGTCATCTAGTATCAAATTAAATAGCATTGATTCCTTTTTTCTTTTCTTTTTTTTTTTTTTTTGGTATCTCTATCCACCAGAGATCAGTGAGAACATCCGATATCTGCCCTTTCTCGCCCTGACTTCTTTTGCTTCAGATGATACATTCCCAGGGGCCAGAGCGATAGTGCAGAGGATAAGGTGTTTCCTCAGCCCACCTGCGTTGTATCCCCTGGCATCCCACATTGTCCCCCCGAGCCCACCAAGAGCGACACCTGAGCACAAATCCCAAAGTAAGCCCCCCCGGGACTGTGCAGGATATGACCCCAAATATAAAACACAAGATTTTACAGACACCCTCGGGCTCTATTTGCACTGCAGCAAGCTGCAGGATGTCATCCCTTCTCACAGCTGCGTAATATTCCACTGTGTCAACATCCCTGTACTTTGACGTAAAGATAATATGCCAGAACGCTCCGGATGCATGCCCAGGATCCCATTTCTGTCTCACGCGGGTGCAGTCATTTTAGGGCCCTGAGTGCTCACTGAATATCAAGTCTATATTTTTTTTCTACCATATACTTGAGGCCAGCCTTTCAGCGTCTCAAGAGAAAAAGGAAAAATCACATGGAGAGCATCTGGTTCCGGCTTGCTTATCAATTGCTTATTGATCCATTGTAAAGAGTCTGTACCTATTTCCAAGGATAATGGTATTTATCCCACCAATATGCGTCACCGTCGTCGATTCTGTTGGGTATCTGAGTATCTGTTCTTCGTTCATTTTGTTCTTTTTTCTCCTACCCACTTCAGTTTCTTGAGATCTTTCTGGATCCCATGATTGGATTTTGGTTTGGGGGCCACACCCTGGGGGACTCAGGGTGCCCAGTGGAGTGGAAGGGATCAAACCCAGTTCGACTGCATGCAAGTCAAACACTCGAACTGCTGTCCTGTCTCTCCGGTCTGCGGATTCCATTTCTGAACGATTGGTTTCACATCTAGGCCCCTACACATCTCTGAGAGTTGCATTATCCTTAGTGCATTATAAACAGTCAGTTTTTTTTTCTGGGCTTGCCTAATATTGAATCACTTCCTGTCAAATGGGAAACCCCCACAACCATGTCTTCACCATTCCTCTCTGCTCATTATGCATTTATAATAATTCATATACATGATTATAAATGCACTGACATTTTTCTAGAAATGAACTCCTCATTCTTTCTGCCCAGGTAGGCTTTCATCTCCCAACCTTCACCTCCAAATCTCTTGTTAGAGTTGACTCCTTGCAAGTGGTTAAAACTTTAGTTTCGTCTCACCTAAAATATATTTCAAGGGGCTGGACTGATAGCACAGCGGGTAGGGCGTTTGCCTGGCACACGGCCAGCCTGGGTTCGATTCCCAGCATCCCATAAGGTGCCCTGAGCACTGCCAGGAGTGATTCCTGAGTGCATGAGCCAGGAGTAACCCCTGTGCATTGCTGGGTGTGACCCAAAAAGCATATATATATATATATATATATATATATACATATATATATACATATAATAAATAAATAATAAAGGCCCTCCCGTTGATCGTCGATTTGCTCGAGCGGGCCCAGTAACGTCTCCATTGGAGACTTTGTTGTTACTGTGTCTGGCATATCGAATACTCTCAGTAGCTTGCCGGGCTCTCCGAGAGGGGTGGAGGAATTGAACTTGGGTCGGCCATGTTGGCCGCTTGTAAGGCGAACGCCCTACCCACTGTGCTATCGCATATATATATATATATATGGGTAAAGGTAAAGGCCCTCCCGTTGATCATCGATTTGCTCGAGCGGGCCCAGTAACGTCTCCATTGGAGACTTTGTTGTTACTGTGTCTGGCATATCGAATACGTCACGGGGAGCTTGCCAGGCTCTGCCGTGCGGGCAAGATACTCTCGGTAGCTTGCCGGGCTCTCCGAGAGGGGTGGAGGAATCGAACTCGGGTTGGCCATGTTGGCTGAGTGCAAGGCAAACGCCCTACCGCTGTGCTATCGCTCCAGCCTATATATATATATATGTATATATATATATATATATTCAATCATTTAACTGGATATATACAATTTTATGCGTTTCCACCCAAAAGTTGACCTCTATTTTTTTTGTGTGAGCCTCCCAACTTGTGAGGATTTGAAAGTAATAGGAGCGTTAAGAAATACACCATTATTTTTTTTTCTCTTTCTGCATTCTGGATTATTTCTCGAGCTAATCTCCAGGTTGAGTTTTCCCTCTGACAGTGCCTCTTCTGCTAATCCATCCGCTCGTGACTTGGTGGTACTGTGCTCTTATAACCTCTTGAGTCCCTATAGGAATTTTCATTTCCTCGTTTCTCTGACACGATGCGGCCGTTGTTCATGGATTTTTCTTTTTGGGGGGAACTTGTGCACATAATCAGAGCCGTTGCAGAGTCTTGTCATTCTAACAAATGGCTTGCCTCGGGGCAGGTCTTACTGGGTCGCCTTTGCGGAATATGAATCCTGCGCCATCCATGTGCATTCAGTGTTGAGTGAACTTTGGATGTATCTTGCATGCTTCTGTGTGTGTATGTGTGTGTGTGTGTGTGTCTGTCTGTCTGTGTGTGTGTTGGGCCAAACCCTTAAAAAAAAACTCCCCACTCCATCTCTGCGATGGAAAATCAAGTCTGAATTCACCATTTAATTCATGGCTGTCAGGTGAATGAGACCAGTTGTAGTTACTGGTCTGTATCGAACAGATGCCATTGGGCTACACTAGCACGTGACAGGGACAAATGGAGAAGTTACTGGCGCCCGCTCGAGCAAATCGACGACTATCGGGAAGTTAAGTGATTAAGTGAATTCATGGCTGAGCTGATGGGTCTTCATATTACACGGAGAATCAGGCCATTGGCTAGAATTGAGTAGACATTCTATGTGAAATTTGGAATGTTCCCTGTCTGTGGAACTGCTTATGCTCTGAAGCCAAGATGCTGTACAACTTACCTTGGTGGTTCTCTTTCAACCAGGAAACTCTTCTTTCCAATCAATTCGCTTTAAAAAAAAAAACACCATAATATTAGGCTGGAGGGATAGCACAGTGGGTAGGGCGTTTGCCTTACACACGGCCGACCCGGGTGCGATTCCTCCGTCCCACTCACAGAGACGGGCAAGCTACCGAGAGTATCTCGCCCGCCCGGCAGAGCCTGGCAAGCTCCCTGTGGCGTCTTCGAGATGCCAAACACAGTCACAGCGAGTCTGACCATGGAGACGTGACTGGTGCCCGCTCGAGTAGATCGATGAACCACGGGAGGACGGTGCTGCAGTGAAGGTTAGGTTCTAATAGGGTTAACGTCTATGGCATTGATGTACAATGTCACTGCAAGCCCTCCATCACCAAAGTGTCAAAGACCCTCCCCCCCTCCCCCCGTGTCCCTGCATTTCCTCTGAAGTTGGTCATGGCCATCATTCCTTCCCACCAATTCCTGGCCATGGGTTCTGTATCTCAAGGCTGGTCCCGGTTCAATCCTGCCCTCCCCCTCGGAGCTGCCTCTGTGCCGTCAAGGCTGAGTGTGAGCTCGTCCGTCTTGGCCACCTTTTGTGTGCCTTCTCGCCCTTCCTCCATAGCCCTCCATGCCATCACAGTGCACGCGGTTTCACCTTTTCCTGTCACTGCACCATACCCATTGCTGTAGTTCCTCTACCACACAGTGCCTTCCACCCTCCAGGGAACCAAGTCTTGCAGGAAGCACATGTGTGCACGTTGCTTTTTCAAAGTAATGTCTCTGTGCCTTCGCGGGGTCAATGAAGATGATGGCCGGTTTTTGAGGAAGGCTGATTGGTTGGTGTGCTCAGGAAGACGGACTCGTGACGCAACGCGGACAGTTCACGAGGACTCAGCATTTCTCTTCAGGCTATTGCATGATTTCGATGACACCAGTGAGTATACAGCAAGGCAACACACACCCCACACACACATCACACACCACACACACTACACACAGCACACACACCACACACACCACACACAGCACACACGCTCCACACACAGGCACACACATACTACCGACACACCACACACAACCACACATAGACACACCGTACGCAGTACACACACACACTATTCACACTTCACGTACACCACACCCCACACACATACCACAGAGACATCACACACACCACACACACATTCACCCAAACACCACACACACCACACCACACACCAGACACACACCACATACACACCACACACTCTTCAACCCTTTGATGCTGATTTTGTGACTTTACCATCACATTACTTATCATCTTACAAAGACAGACAGACAGACAGACAGAGAGGTGGAGAGAGAGAGACAGAGAGAGAGAGACAGAGAGAGAGAGACAGAGAGAGAGAGAGAGAGTAAAACATGTCTGTATTTTGGATGAGGAAAAACACTGTGTTCAGGCAGATTCTGACCCTCATGCTTCGAACTTCATCACTCAGGATCTCTGTGACACATTCCCGATAGCCAGCCACTCTTGGATCCACACACACACACACACACACACACACACACACACACACACACTATATTCAAGAATGAATCTGACTTTGTTCCCTCTCAATCCGGTGGACAACAAAAGAAGCCCTTCCTCAGAAGTTGTGTGTTGGGACTACGTATCACATCGGGGCGGTCTGATTTGAAGACCCACAACTCTTTGTCTTTCCATCACCCGTGTTCCCAAACCGGCTTTCTCTTCCGGCTTATACCCAGAAAATGTACAGACCCATGACGTAAGCTTCTTATACCCCAGAGAATGTGTTACGACCCAGAATGGTCTCAGAATACTTTGTCATTTCTGAATGTTTCTACACTGGGAGACTCGAAGATCTCCTTTATTTCTGTTTTGCTTTTTTTTTTTTTTGCATCACACCCAGCAGTGCTCAGTCTTGCTCCTGGCTCAGGGGACCCTCTGGGGTGCCAGGGACCAAGCCCAGATTGGCTGAATCCTGGGCAAGTTCCCTCCCTGCTGTATAATCTCTCCAGTCTAAGAACGCCTTTTTAAAAATTAAATCACTGTGAGCTACAGTTACAAAGCTTTTATGTTTGAGTTTCAGTCATACAATGATGGAACCCCCATCCCTCCACCAAGGCATATTCCCCACCACCAATGTCCCTAGGATCCCCCCATCCCAACCCTCCCCTGCCTCCATGGCAGACAATTTCCCCCAGACTCTCTCTCTACTTTGGGGCATCATGGTTTGCAATACAGACACTGAGAGGCCATCACGTTGGGTCCTTGATCTACTCTCAGCACACATCTCCCATCCCGAGCGACCTCTCCAACCATCACTGACTCAGTGACCCCTTCTCCATCCCAGCTGCCTTCTCCTCCAGCTCATGAGGGAGGCTTCCAACCATGGGACAATCTTCCTGGCCCTTGTGTCTACTGTTCTTGGGTGTCAGTCTCCTATTATGTTATTTTATATTCCACCAATGAGTGCAGTTCCTTCTATGTCTGCCCTTCTCTTTCTGACTCATTTCACTTAGCATGATACCTTTCAAACTAAAAGACTTTTCTCCTAGGGAAGCAAACTTTAGTGCTCTCAGAATGACACCTGTCTTTTCTAAGAAAGTGTCCCCTGCGAACAGCTCACCTAACCAGAGCTTTTCATCAAAGACCCGGGGATGAAAGCAGTCAGATGTGCATTCACAGTGAGGTAGTATCGTCCACTCTCAGGATAATGGCATCTTTGACATCTCACCTATCAACGAATCCCACTAAACATTGTATAAACTTTACCGGGGAATAATCACGATGTAGCCAAAATAAGTCGTTCATATGCAAATATTTGAATCAAATCAACTCCCCGTGGCGTACCCAGTACGCCAAATACCAGTAACAAGGATGGGTCTCATTCTCCTAACCCTGAAAGAGCCTTGAATATGGCACTTTGTAAAAATCTCAGGGCTAGGACGAAGGAGACGTTACTGGTGCCCGCTCGAGGCAATCGACGAACAACAGGATGATCATGATTGTGACATCGCAAAACTTATTTTTTTTAAAAAAAGGAAGAAATTCTGAATCTATCTTTGGGACATTCCTCTGGTATCACGGGACCTTCTAGCCTTCCTTCCCGGGAGAGTATCAGCCTCAGAAATTCATCTTTCAGACGCAAGCAAGGCCGGGAAGACAGTGCAGAAGAAGGGAAGGTAGGACTGGAGGCAGGGAGGCTGAGATGGTGGCAGAGACCCGGGAGAGAGGAGGGCAGGGGACAGGGGATGAAGCTCCATCACTCCAGCTCTAAGTGACAAAGAAACGCAATTATCACATCTCAAGGAGAAGTTATGGGACTGCCGGAAACGGGTGATGGATAATGTGATGTTTATTTGAGGAGTTCGCACACTTTGCAGGATAGTTGATAATGGAGCCATTCCCAGAATTCGCACGTCCGCCCTGCCACTTCCTTTTCGATAAATTCCTCCCTCCTGTAAATCTATTAATAGCCGCTACCTGTATTTGGTCCAGTTTCCCGGCGCATGCCAAATTCCTATCTCGCGAGTTCATCTCATAGTGAGAAAATAGCATTGCACATTCATGTTCTAAAAAAATTATCCGTCATCGTTGAGGACTTTTTTTTAAACCTAAGCACACTGACTCCTAATGGCGTTCAAATTAATGGAGCCTTGGCGTATTATGACAGTCTTCGAAGGGTATCTGCGGGAAAGATTGGTCCGTTGAATTCTGCGCTTTGGAGACATCAGGAGTCCTGGGGGTAGACGTTGATCTCTGCATAATCATTCAACCTCTGTATGTTATTTAACGGTCAAATCTACAGCTACAAAGCTTGATGGTTAAGAGCAAGAAGCCAGTTCAAATTTTAATCGTCATACTTAAACACAGTCACTACAGGACTACCTAACTCGCCCCGGGTCCCCCAGCTAACAGTGGAAGACCCGTTTGTAAAAATAACATTTTCTCCACATTTCATGCTAAGATGTCACACTGTAGCACTGTGACAGGGTACCACTGTCCTTCCGTTGTTCATCGATCTGCTCGAGCGGGCCCAGTAACGTCTCCATCGTGAGACTTTGTTGTGACTGTGTTTGGCATCTCGAATACGTCACGGGGAGCTTGCCAGGCTCTGCCATGTGGGTGGGATCCTCTCGGTAGCTTGCCGGGCTCTCCGAGAGGAATGGAGGAATCGAACCCAGGTCAGCCACGTGCAAGGCAAACGCCCTACCCGCTGTGCTATCAATCACTCCAGCCCATGCTAAGATGCCAACCAAAAAAAGACAGGATACCTTGAAGCTCTTGGGCTAGACTCTACTTTTATCCACTAGTTGGGAATGCATGTGGAAATGCTTTAACACTATCATCACGATTGTCATTTTGTTGTTGTTGTTGTTGGTTGGTTATTGGGTCACACCCGGAAATGCACAGGGGTTACTCCTGGCTCATGCACTCAGGAATCACCCCTGGCGGTGCTCAGGGGACCCTATGGGATGCTGCGAATCGAACCCGGGTCAACCGTGTGCAAGGCAAACCTTCTACCCACTGTGCTATCACTCCAGCCCCGATTTATTTAATAGTCTTAATCCCTTTCATTTATATGTGAAACAAAAAACACGTCGCCTCATTTTGATAGGAGACAGGATTTGTAAGTTGGGATAAGAACAATTCACCGCCTATGAATTTGGTAGACCTGTGGCATTAAACTTTCTGTCCAACAAAACAGACATATAAAAAGTTAATGGACAGATTCCTAGCCGGATTATCTTAGCTCCTCGAAGACAGGCGAGCTCAAGTAATCCTCGGAAAACAAAGCATCGTTGGTTTTCTCCTTTGGAGAGCAGATGCAATTGTTGAAATCCGTGTGCATCAGTATTCTGCAAATACAACCACAATACGGTCCTAAAAAGAGGCTCTTTCTCCCGGTGGCCATTAGACTAAATTTCAGCTTTTAGGTGTTGGCCCTTGAGTGGAGGTTGGGTCTGTGGTAGAAAGATTGCACGCAAGGATGTTTATTTCACATCCACGCCTTTTCCGAACCCACCGTGAAGAATTTCAATATTTCCTTTTTTTTAAAAAAAAATTTTATTAAAAAAAATTGTCTTCAGCTTGGCCACCATACGGAGAAAGTCGGATGGAATGTTTTCCTGTTGTTTGTTTCGCAAGAAAAATGTCCCTTCCCTCTGCACCATCGCGTTAAATATTCATGCAGCCTCCATTTAAACAGAGTTAAAGAGGCATTTCCTTGCAAAATAAAACAGAGATTCCAGAGGCAGTCAGGAGGGCGCTCCCTGCACGGGTGAAGTATTGCCTATTGCCCGTGTGTGTGTGTCTTCAGCAGAGGGTCTCTTTTTTTTTTAATTTTTATTGGTGAAACGCCATGAGGTCCAGTTGTAGACTTTTAAATTTTTGTGCTTGGGTTTCAATTATACAATGGTCGAGGACCCATCCCTCCACCAGTGCCCATTTCCCACCACCACGGGTCCCAGCATCCCTCCCACCCCCCTCTGTGGCAGGGCATTCCCTTTTGTTCTCTCTCTCCTTTTGGGTCCTGTGTTTTGCAAGAGAGGCATTGAGTGGCAATCCTGTGTGGTCTATAGTCTACTTTCAGCATGTTTCTCCCATCTTGGGAGGATCCTCCCAACACCTTTTACTTGGTGCTCCCTTCTCTATCTGAGCTGGTCTTTTCAAGCTGTTGTAATTCCCTTTTGATGGCATGCACGCAGACTCGTAGCTTCCAAGGTCCTGTTAATAAAACTTTTAACCTTTGAGTATTGACTTGAAAATACGGCAAGGCTCTGTGTGTGGATCACACACACACACACACACACACACACACACACACACACACACACGCACGTTTCTGTAGATGAGATGAACTCTGGCGACTTTATTTGTCAGTAGAAAACTCCAGCACAGCACAGAACTCCCGGGTTTCATGCTACCCGGTGAACCACCAGATATCCTACTTGGAATAACTCGTCTCTCAGGTAACGTCGCCCGCAGACTTTCACTGGAAGAGGAGGCACCATTTCAGGAAGAAGAGAATTCCCCATCATTTGCTACTTCATTGCAAAAGGCCCCCTCGAAGAGCCTCAAAGACTCTTGAGACCAAAATTCATCGCGGGAGGGGGGGGGTCATCATGGGTTTGCTCCAAGGAATGAACCGAGAACTTTTGCCTCGAACTTTCCTTCTTTCCAAGAGAACAAGAACCTACTTTGAAAAGTAGGAACAAAAACCTTTGCCAGAGGATGGGGGGGTGGGAGGGATACTGGGATCCGTGATGGTGGGAAATGGGCACTGGTGGAGGGATGGGTATTTGGTCATTGTATAATTGAAACCCAAGCACAAAAATGTGTAAGTCTGCAACTGTACCTCATGATGTCTCACTATTAAAAATTTTTTTAATAAAAAAAAAAAGAATCTTTGCCATGGAGTCTCAGCCTGACACAGTTATTCCAACGGTTTCAGATTCGTGCATTGGAAGCAATTATTTGCAGAAGCATTAACTGCTGTCATCGTTGGGGGGAAAAATATTGCTAAGGGGTTTCGACGCCCTCCAAGACCCATTTGGGTGGTTGGAACCGTAGCACAGAGGGGAGGGCGTTTGCCTCGCACGCAGACAACCTGGCTTCGATTCCCGGCATCCCATAGGGTCCCCCCCACCCCGAGCACCGCCAGGAGTGATCCCCGAGTGCTGAGCCAGGCGTCAGCCCTGAGCATAGCTGGTGTGACAACGGAAAAAAAAAGACCCAGTTGGCACTGAAAACCGGACCCACTTGCCACTCTCTTTCAAAGGGATGCTCGCTCTCCACCAGAAATGATCTCATCTGTTTCCTGGCTCTCTTCATCTGCATTGGATTAGGAGTCTAATTTTTTTTTTCCCAGATCACTCGGGGCCAAGCTGAATCCACCCAGGACATCATTCCTCGAGAGAAGCCCCAGACTCACGGCGAGACCGCAGGCAGGGAGGGCAGGGAAACGGATGGCCCCAGCATGGCCAGCTGATTTGCAGCTGGCCAAGGAAGGACAGATGTGGAGTCCCCTCACGCGGGACGCACCACACTCGCCTCCGCATATCAGGGGGTCCCGGGCTGCCTGCCCTGTTATTAAGACTCACTTTCTGCTCTGGTCCTCAGTCTACCCATGCCAGGTTTGTGATTTGGCCTCTCTGGGAACAGAAAAAGAAACACAGGGGGCCGGACTGGTAGCCCAGCGGGGAGGGCGTTTGCCTTGCAGGCGACCGACCCAGGGTTCGATCCCTGGCATCCCATAAGGTCCTGCGAGCATCACCGGGAGGAATTAATTCCTGAGTGCGTGAGCCAGGAGGAAGCCCTGAGCATCGCTGGGTGTGACCCAAAAGGCAAAAAAAAAAAAAAAAATAGAAAGAAAGAAAGAAAGACAGAGCTTCTGGGAGCGGCCGGCTCACTCAGAGCTGAACTAAAATTACTGCAGCGTTCAGCACGAATGGGTCCGGGTGGAGGCAGAGCAGAATCTACATTTGGAACCTGAAAGGACTTGCCTGCCTGGCTGGGGTCCGGGCTGGCGGGCTCCCAGCCCGCTGCAGTGAATTCCTGCCCGGCTGCTTCTGCTTTACCAAGACCAGGAGCCTGGATACTCTCGTGTTGGGGAGAGCCAGCCCCAAACCAGCACTAAGCCACGGTCCCTCTGCTCCGCTCGAGAACACGTCCAAATGCATCTGTTTCAGTACCAGGAGGATTACTCCAGGGCTTAGAGGCCAGCCGGGCATGCTAGGGGAAAGGGCAGCTCAGATAGAGAAGGGAGCACCAAATAAAGGGTGTTGGGAGGATCCTCCCAGGATGGGAGATGCATGCTGAAAGGAGACTATGGACCGAACATGATTGCCACTCTATGCCTCTCTTGCAAAACACAGTACCCAAAAGGAGAGAGAGAACAAAAGGGAATGCCCTGCCACAGAGGCAGGGTGGGATGGGGGGAATGGGGGTGGGAGGGATACTGAGATCCGTGGTGGTGGAAAATGGGCACTGGTGGAGGGATGGGTACTTGATCATTGTATAACTAAAACCCAAGCACAAAAATTTGTAAGTCTACAACTGTACCTCATGGTGTTTCACTAATAAATTATTTTTTTAAATGCATCTGTTCATTTGATTTATTTCTGGAGGACTGGAGCGATAGCACGGCAGGGAGGGCGTTGGCCTGGCACATGGCCAACCCGGGTTTGATTCCTCCACCCCTCTCCGAGAGCCCGGCCAGCTCCCGAGAGGATCCCGCCCGCATGGCAGAGCCTGGCAAGCTCCCCATGGTGGCGTCTTCGAGATGCCAGACACAGTCACGACAAGTCTCACCGTGGAGACGTGACTGGTGCCTGCTCGAGCAGATCGATGTACCACGGGAGGACAGTGCTACCGTGTGGTGCGTTTCTGGGGAGGCTTGGCACAAACCAACAGTGCTCAGGGATGACTCCTGGCTCTGCACTCAAGGGTCCCTCTTGGTGGGGCTCAGGGGGACCCTAGGGAGTGCCAGGGAGGAAACTGGGTCAACGGCATGCGAGGCCAACGCCCTCCCCCCCTCCCCGTCCTATTTATCGCTCTGGCCGTAAATGATTCCCTTTGAGCAATACGTGTACGACCATCCCAACAAAGGCCCTTCCCGGGGATCCGAAATAGAGACACGGACCCCGGCTCTTCCCGACACCCCCTACCAGCCCCCCCCCACCCCGAGGACTGCAAACAAGCTCGGCTGCCCGAAGAGTGTCACCGCAAGGACCCCCGCACAGCACAAGGCTTTCTCGTCGTCGTCGACCTGGTTGTCGGCCACAAGTCATCCATCACACGGAGGGCAAGTTGGACCCCCGCTGGCTTTGCAGCAAGGAAAGGCATCGAGCGCCCGAGCCCAGCCCTGAGGAGCTGGCACCCAGCACGCACACACCGCCCGCCCCCGGAGAAGCCAAGCCCATCCGTCATCCAGACGCGGGGCCGTGGGCGGGCGGGGAGGGCCCCCCGAGAGTTGGTGACGCCCTTCTCGGTGGCTCAATTAGATGCTTTCAGAGTCGGCCCCGTGCAGGAGCCCAGCAGATTCTCTGAGCCTTGGGGCTGCAATTCACTGCCCTGCTTTGTTCTAAACTGGATTCCACGAGCACTGGGCTGGCTCGGAGCTGCCCACCTGACCAAAAGATGGAGCGAAATCATGTAAGGAAAAAAAAAGAGGTGGAGGCAGAAACGTGGGACACCTCTCAGCTGCCTTGAGATGGTTTTATGCCCACTCTGAAGGCAGAGCTTGCCCCGGTTTTCTCTTTGGGTCTTGAAGTCACGTTGACTTTTTTCTTTTGTAACTGAATCACCGTGAGAGACACAGTTCCGAAGCTGTTCGTGGTCAGGTTGCAGTCACACAGAGTTCCAAACCCTGTCCCTCCACCAGGGCACAGTTCCCACCACTAGTGACTCCAGGGTCCCTTCCTCCTCCTCCTCCTCCTCCACTTTCTCTCTCTCTCTCTCTCTCTCTCTCTCTCTCTGTGTCTCTCTGTCTCTCTCTGCCTCTCTCTGTCTTCCTGTTTGTCTCTCTCTCCCTCTCCCTCTCTGTCTCTCTCTCCCTCTCGCTCTCTTTGTCTCTCTTGCTCTATCTCTCTCTTGTCTCTGTCTCCCTCTATCTCTTTCTTTCTGCCCCTCTCTGTCTCTCTATGTCCTTCCTTCTCCTCTCTAAGCTGTTCCTCTCTCTCTCGGTCTGTATGTCTCTGACTCTGTCTCTGTTTCTCTAACTCTCTGTCTCTGTTTCTATGTCTCTCTCTGTTTCTGTCTCTCTCTGTGTCTTTCTGTGTCTCTCTCCCTCTCCTCTGTCTCTCTCTCCCTCTCCCTCTCACTCTCTTTGTCTCTGTTTCTCTGACTCTCTGTCTCTCTGTCTCTCTGTGTCTCTCCCTCTCCATCTCTAAGCTGTTCCTCTCTCTCTCGGTCTCTCTCTGTCTCTGTCTCTCTCTGTCTCTGTTTCCCTGTCTCTCTGTCTGTGTTTCTCTGTCTCTCTCTGTCTCTCTGTCTCTGTTTCTATCTCTCTCTGCCTCTCTCTGTCTTTCTGTGTTTCTCTCTCCTTTTCCCTCTCTGTCTCTCTCTCCCTCTCGCTCTCTTTGTCTCTCTTGCTCTATCTCTCTCTTGTCTCTGTCTCTCTCTATCTCTTTCTTTCTGCCTCTCTCTGTCTCTCTATGTCCTTCCTTCTCCCTCTCTAAGCTGTTCCTCTCTCTCGGTCTGTCTGTCTCTGTCTCTGTCTCTGTTTCTCTAACTCTCTGTCTCTGTCTCTCTGTCTCTCTGTTTCTGTTTCTGTCTCTCTGTCTCTCTCTCTCTATCTTTCTGTGTCTCTCTCCCTCTCCTTCTCTGTCTCTCTCTCCCTCTCCCTCTCACTCTCTTTGTTTCTCTTTCTTGCTCTCTCTATCTCTGTCTCTCTCTGTCTCTCTGTGTCTCTGTCTCTCCCTCTCTAAGCTGTTCCTCTCTCTCGGTCTGTCTGTCTCTGTCTCTCTCTGTCTCTGTTTCTGTCTCTCTCTATCTTTCTGTGTCTCTCTCCCTCTCCTTCTCTGTCTCTCTCTCCCTCTTCCTCTTGCTCTCTTTGTCTCTCTTTCTTGCTCTATCTCTGTCTCTGTTTCTCTTTCTCTCTGCCTCTCTGTCTTTCTCTGTCTCTCTCTCCCTCTCTCTGTCTCTGTCTCTCCCTCTCCCCCTCTTTCTCTCTGTCTCTCTTTCTTGCTCTGTCTCTCTGTCCTGTTTCTCTGTCTCTCTCTGTTCCTCTGTCTACTTCTCTGTCTCTGTTTCTGTCTCTCTGCCTTTCTCTGTCTCCCATGTCTCTCTCGCTCTGTCTCTTTGTCTCCCATGTCTCTCTCTCTCTCTTTCTCTCTCTCTCTCTCTCTCTCTCTCTCTCTCTCTCTCTCTCTCTGTGTCCCTGTAATCCCCACAGTTTCCAAACTCCAACTGCGCTCCCAAGAAAGATGAGGCCGGAACACAGTGAACTGGGAACCCATCGAGCCCGCCGGCCGTCATCCGTCACAGAGACAAAAATACATCCCAAAACCAAATCAGGACGCGCGCGGACGCAACTTTCCGGAGACGTGTGAGGGCGTGGGAGCCGACGCGTGCGGCAGACACATACATCTCCCGGCAATTGCGTTTGCCGCCCGCCTGACAGTCTCCCTGGCGGTGGCCGGCCGGCTCCGGGTACCTTCGCGCCGTCTTTAATAGCCAATTACTCACTGGTCTACATGCATCATCGTAAGTAGGGCCGAGATAAGGGATCGACGTCCAGATCGCAAAGGCCGTAACCGGATTAGGCTGTCTCTGGGCACCGTTGCCCGGGTAAAGGCGGTAACTCCGCTGTCTAGACAAGTGGGCTGAGGCAGGCAGAGTCTCAGGGATGGATGGGAGACCCCCTTCCTCGGGGCTCAGCGTCCAAGTTGCAACCCCTGTGTGAGTCATTGAGAGTTCGGGGTGTGAGCTTAAGCTTCTCGGCCCTTCAGCCCCCGCCCCCCCCCCCCCCCCCGTGGGTGTTGCGGTTGCTCTGAGATTCCATGGCTCGTGGCATACAAAATTACCATGTGGTAGCATACAAAAACTTTATTTTTTTTTATTAGTGAGACACCATGAGGTACAGTTGTAGACTTAGAAATTTTTGTGCTTGGGTTTCAGTTATACAATGATCGAATACCCATCCCTCCACCTGTGCCCATTTCCCACCACCACGGATCCCAGTATCCCTCCCGTCCCCCCATCCCACCCTGCCTCTATGGCAGGGCATTCCCTTTTGTTCTCTCTCTCCTGTTGGGTGTTGTGGTTTGCAGAAGAGACAATGGGTGACAATCATGTTCGGTCTATATCTACTTTCAGCATGCTTCTCCCATCCTAGGAGGATCCTCCCAAGACCCTTTATTTGGTGCTCCCTTCTCTATCTGAGCTCCCTTTTCCCCTAGCTTGTGTGGCTGGCCTCCAAGCCATGGAGCAAAACTCCTGGTACTGATCTCGGCCACTCTTGGGTGTAAGTCTCCCTTTTTGTTACTTGATGTTCCCCAGATGAATGCAATCTTTCTGTGTCCATCCCTCTCTTTCTGACTCATTTCGCTTAACATCATACTTTCCGTGTAGTACCACTTGGCATACAAAAAACTCTCTTAGTGTGTTTTATTATTGTTGTGATTTACTGTGTCACCGTCATCCTGTTGTTCGTCGATTGCCTCGAGCAGGCCCCAGGAACGTCTCCTTCGTCCTAGCCCCGAGATTTTTTTTAAAAAGTGCCACATTCGAGGCTCTTTCAAGGTTAGGAGAATGAGACCCATCATTGTTACCGGGTTTTGGCATGTTGGGTACGCCACGGGGAGTTTGCCAGACTCTGCCGTGGGGGCAGGATGCTTTTGGTAGCCTGCCAGGTTCTCCAGAGTAAGAACTAGATAATAAGATGTCTAGCTTCCGGGAGCTGGGTTTTATAGTCTCTGGGTCTTGGCCGTTGATGGGATTACACGGTGCCCGGTGGGGGCAGTTGGTGGGTGTAACGCCTACATCCTGGAAGGTGGAGGATCTGGGTGGAGGAGGCCCCAGTCCCAATTCGAGCAGGCTTGGAGGACATCTTTGCCCCGGGTCCCGCACACCTGGGATCCTCTGCCTCTTCCTTCATGCGTGAGGCTCGTGGTGGTTATTATTACTATTATTGTTTGTTGGAAAAGAGGCTTTCCCCATCATGCTTAGGACACGTTGCACACCGATCCGGGCAGACGTGGGCTGAAGGGTGATGGGTGTGCAGAGAAACCCCCTGTGGGAACAGCCAATGGCTGTTCACTTGATTGCCAAAACACAGACATGTTTGATTGATAGAGCGTCTCGGCTTACGGGCAAGTCCAATACCATCAAGCTCAGCGTTATGGGCCTGTCAGATCTTCTAATCTGCTCTGCCCCGGCCCAATCCCAACCCAGGCTCGATGCTGCGGTTAAGATGACCTGCTCAGCGCACATGACACAGTTCCTGTGTCTTGGGCACCTGTGACCAGGAGGTCGAGTGAGGCTCAAGGCCGGACACTCGGTGCTAACTGACCCCTCGTTCTTGCAGCCTCCTCTGTGGTCTCCCAAGTAGACCCTCATTCTCTCGGATCATGCATTGACGAACCCGGGTGATGGCTGATCCGGGAGAAAGAGAGAATCCCCACGCCGTGCTCCGATCTTGACTCTTCAAGTGCCCCAGGGACCAACTCTCAGTGCAGGTGTGAGCCGCGGTCCAGGACCCTCACACAGGCAGGTCCTGGCAGGAGCAAATGCCCCAGCCCAGCCCCACGCAGCAAGGGGCACATGCAGGAACACCCACCTAGACGCCCTCCCCTCCGCCTGTGTCCATCGACGGTCCTCTCAGCGCCGCTGCCGGTTGTTCTATGGCAGGAAACCCCTCCCCCCAGGGTCTCTGAGTCCGGGCAATGCTGACAGCAGGACAGGAAGTCGCCGGTGCCCTCCGTCACCCTTCTTGGCTCGTGACTATTCCAGACTCTTCACATGCATGAGATTACATGGCGCCAGGGCCAGTTGGTGGGTGTGACTGTCTACATACTGGACGACAGTGTCTTCACACACGTGTCTTCTCTCTGCCCCCGTTGCCTCCCGCTCCTGGCGTCCTCTGCACGGGTGTGACGAAGATTTCTCTGCCACCTCTATTCTCCGCACGCCTCAGAATGTGTTTCAGCATCACCGGATACCCTGACAGACTTCACCTACGCCAAGACGTCAATGACGCGCCTTTGTGAAATCCACGGACACCAGATGCCTCTGTACAAGGTGCATCTTGGGACACAGAATCTCCTGCCCCCGCATCAGGCTGTCTTCACCGGGGCCTCTTGGAGAGGGAGTAGGGTGGGTTGAGTTTCCCACCCCGCCCCCGAGCAGAGCCCCAGCAGCTGAAGACCTCCGGGACCCAGCCAGAGCCATGCTGAGACCACTCTCCACACACTTGGATGAGCCTCACGCATGAAGGACCCGGCCGAGGAACCCAGGTGTGCAGGACCCGCGGCGTAGATCTCCAAGCTTGCCCGGATCCGGGACTGGACCTCCTCCACCCAGATCCCCCATCTTCCAGTAGCTTGGTAGTCACACCCACCAACTGCCCCTGGAACCGTGTAATCTCATCAACAACCAAGATCTAGAGACTATACAACCAAACTCCCGGAGGAGAGTAATGCAAGCTCCCGGCAAGCTAGCGAGAGGATCCCGCCCGCACGGCAGAGCCTGGCAAGCTCCCCATGGTGGCGTCTTCGAGACGCCAAACACAGTCACAGTATCAGTCCTCATCCCCCTGACCCTGGAAGAGCCACTGGGTGGTGGTGAGAAATGGGCACCGGTGGAGGGATGACTATCCGATCATTGGATAATTGAAACCCACACACAAAAATGTGTAAGTCTACAACGGTACCTCATGGTGTCTCACTGATAAAAATTTTAAAAATGTAAAAAATTAAAAATAGGAAAATAAAAATAAATAAACAAAAATTTGCTCGAGCGGGCCCAGTAACGTCTCCATTGGAGACTTTGTTGTTACTGTGTCTGGCATATCCAATACTCTCGGTAGCTTGCCGGGCTCTCCGAGAGGGGCGGAGGAATCGAACTCGGGTTGGCCATGTTGGCCGCTTGTAAGGCGAACGCCCTACCCGCTGTGCTATTGCTCCAGCCCCCCGAGCGATAGCACAGCGGGTAGGGCGTTTGCCTTGCACTCAGTCAACATGGCCAACACGGGTTCGATTCCCAGCATCCCATAGGGTCCCCTGAGCACCGCCAGGAGCGATTCCTGAGTGCATGAGCCAGGAGGAACCCCTGAGCATCGCCGGCTGTGACCCCAAAATCAAAAAATAAATTAATTAATTAAATAAATAAATAAAATAAAAAAAGTTCGCCACAGGGCTACGCTGGCACGTGACAGGGATGAATGGAGGCGTTGCTGGCACCCGCTCGAGCAAATCGATGAGGCAACGGGCCAGACCACAAGTGATCCAAGTGATCGGAACACAAACAAAAAATACATGGCCTGTAAATGTGGGAGGTCTGCGTGTCGATCCGTACCCGGAAAGCAGCTCCCTTGATAATTCCGTATTCTTCGATGTGGTTTCGGTTAGGAGGTGGGTAAGGGAGGGAGGAATTGGGAAAAAAAAAAAAAGAAAAAAAAAGAAAAATATCCCAGGGCCGTTGAATTAAAGCACGGGATTGAACAATACCCAATTTCCTTAGAAGTCTTCCTGTTTTAAAAGGGGCCAGAATTATTCATGAAGCCATAGAAGAACCAGTTATATATGTAGTGACTCTGTGTGTGTGTGCGTGTGTGTGTGTGTGTGTGTGTGTGTCCCAGATCGCAGGCAACGAGTGACCTCATGTGACCGCCGTGTTCAGTGATCCCAGGAAGGATAAATAATTGATTGGGCACCTCCCGGAAGCCTCAGAGTTTGCCCCGTGACGCCTCACACACTCAGCGCGTTCGAGCTTCTAGCCCCAGTGTAGACGCCAGGTGTTGGCCTTACACCACCGCACAACACCTCAGAGCTCTGTCGCTCTGCTCTGTGCCTTCGTATGTTTTCGAAACCTCCCCCCCCCCACACACACACAAAAAAAGGGGAAATTCGGGGCTGGAGTGATGATAGCACAGCGGGGAGGGCGTTGGCCTGGCATGTGGCCAACCCGGGTTCGATTCCCGGCATCCCCTAGGGTCCCCCGAGCACCGCCAGGAGGGATTCCTGAGTGCAGGGCCAGGAGGGACCCCTGGGCATCGCCGGGTGGGACCCGAAAAAAAAAGTGAAATTCACAACAGGAGTCATATCACAGTCTTGCACAGTGGGGCAAGCCAGCTCGGAGCACTGAGTCACAGAGTGGAGGAGAGCCGTGTGTGAACGCGGGAACAGAGACACAGAAGGCGGGAAAGGAGACACACACACACACACACACACACACCCCAACCACCTCTGGGCGCACAGCTCTCACCACACACAGATTCCACTCGAATTCCCCACCCCCCGCCCCATCACGTCTGTTCTGCTCTGTTTTCCTTACTGGGAAACACACACATATGCACAGACACACACGTACACACACCCTCACATGCACACACATGCATACTCACATGCCCGCACACACAAACGGATGCACACACACACACATGCAAAGACCCCCACGCACACACATGCACACAGTCACGCGTGCACACAGATGCACACACACATGCATACTTGCATACACACATGCATATACACACAAATGCACACATGCACACAAAAACGCACGCACAATCACACAGACAGGTAGTCACACACATGCATGTACACAGACGCATGCACACACATGCAAACACACATACGCCCACATCCGTACACATGCGCACACACTCACACACAGGCATGTAGTCACACACGTGTCTACACACAAACACACATATGCATGCACATGCAAACACACATAGAGATACACACAAATGTACTCACACATGCACACACGTGAACACACGGACATGCATGCACACACAGATGCATGGAGGTACACATGCATGTACACACATACATGTACACACAGGCACATACATGTACACACAAGCACACACATACATGTACACACAAGCACACACACATACACATGTACGCACACACAGACACACATACACGCAGACATTCATGCACACACAAACACACTCACACACAGGCATGTAGTCACACACAAGCATGCACATGCAAACACTCACACATAGAGATACACACAAATGTACTCGCACATGCACACACGTGAACACACGGACACGCATGCACACACAGATGCATGGAGGTACACATGCATGTACACACATACATGTACACACAGGCACATACATGTACACGCAAGCACACACCGACTCGCACATGCACACGTACATACACACATACATGTACACACGTGCATACACACATACATGTACACACAAGCACACACACATACACATGTACGCACACACAGACACACATACACGCAGACATTCATGCACACACAAACACACACACTCGCACACAGGCATGTAGTCACACACAAGCATGCACATGCAAACACTCACACATAGAGATACACACAAATGTACTCGCACATGCACACACGTGAACACACGGACACGCATGCACACACAGATGCATGGAGGTACACATGCATGTACACACATACATGTACACACAGGCACATACATGTACACGCAAGCACACACCGACTCGCACATGCACACGTACATACACACATACATGTACACACGTGCATACACACATACATGTACACACAAGCACACACACATACACATGTACGCACACACAGACACACATACACGCAGACATTCATGCACACACAAACACACACACTCGCACACAGGCATGTAGTCACACACAAGCATGCACATGCAAACACTCACACATAGAGATACACACAAATGTACTCGCACATGCACACACGTGAACACACGGACACACATGCACACACAGATGCATGGAGGTACACATGCATGTACACACATACATGTACACACAGGCACATACATGTACACGCAAGCACACACCGACTCGCACATGCACACGTACATACACACATACGTGTGCACACGTGCATACACACATACATGTACACACAAGCACACACACATACACATGTACGCACACACAGACACATACACGCAGACATTCATGCACACACAAACACACACACTCGCACACAGGCATGTAGTCACACACATACACGTACATGCAAACACACATAGAGATATACACAAATGTACTCACACATGCACACACATGAACACACAGACACACGCATGCACACACAGATGCACACAGGCATACATGCATGTACACACATGCACACACAAGCACACACATGCATGTACACAGAAGCACACACAGACACACATGCACACACGCATACACATGTATGCACACACAGACACGCAGACACACATGCTCACACATGTGCGCACACAGGCACAGACACACACTCACAAATGAACATATGCACACACATGCACACAAACCCATGCCCACGTGCATACACACTCAAATGCACACACACACATGCACGGACACACACATGTACGCACACACATACGCACAAACACTTCTCACTCCCGACTCTCGGCTCTTGTTCCTGAACCTTTTCCTGCGTCTGATTGATCGGGGATGTTCTTGCTGTTGTCGTCGTTTGGTTTTGGGTCCCACCTGGCGACGCACAGGGTTTCCTCCTGGCTCTGCACTCAGGAATTACCCCTCTCGGTGCTCAGGCGACCCTATGGGATGCTGGGAATCGAACCCGGGTCCGCCACGTGCAAAGCAGAGACGCCCTCCCCGCTGTGCTATTGCTCCGGCCCCTCTATTGTTTTTGGTTGTGGGTCACACCCAGCAGTGCTCAGGGCTTACTCCTGGTCTCTGGGCTTAGAGGTCCATCCTGGTGGGCTCAGAGTCCCAAGGATCGAACCCAGGTGGGCTGCATGCAAGGCAAATGACAGACCTGCTGTCCAATAGCTCGGCCCCCAATTTCATTTTTTTCAGATTGATTAGTGGGGCTGGACTGATAGCCAGCGGGTAGGGCGTTTGCCTTGCACGCGGCCGACCCGGGTTCGATTCCCAGCATCCCATCGGGTCCCCCGAGCACTGCCAGGAGTCATTCCTGAGTGCAGAGCCAGGAAGAAGCCTTGAGCATCGCTGGGTGGGACCCCAAAATCGAAAAAAATAAAAATATTTTTAAAACATAAAATAAATTAATACCGCAAAGCTTCCTCCACTTTCTGAACTTTTAAAAAATGAAAATATTTGGGGCTAAAGGGATAGTTTAGTGAGGAGGGCGTTTGCCTGGCACGCGGCCGACCCGGGTTCGATTCCCAGCATCCCATAGGGTCCCCCGCGCACCGCCAGGAGTCATTCCTGAGTGCAGAGCCAGAAATAGACCCATGAGCATCACCAGGGAGCACTGCACTGTGGCACTGCCCTCCCGTTGTTCATCGATTGGCTCCAGCGGGCACCAGTCACGTCTCCATTGTGAGACTTGTTGTGACTGTGTTTGGCATCGCGAAGACGCCACCATGGGGAGCTTGCCAGGCTCTGCCGTGCGGGCGCGATCCTCTCGGGAGCTGGCCGGGCTCTCCGAGAGGGGCGGAGGAATCGAACCCAGGTCGGCCATGTACCAGGCCAACTCCCTACCCGCTATGCTCCAGCCCATAGAGATCAATATCAATGAATATTTGCTATTCCTTAACTTCCATATCATTGATTAGTATATACCATTATGAATAGAATCAACACGATTGCAATTAATACAATCTAGTTAACATCAATGTATCAAATAATTAATATAATCAATAATATTAATCGAGGGTGATTAATATCATCAATATCAAAATCGCAGAGTCGCACGGTCCTCCCATGGTTCATCGATCGGCTTGAGCAGACACCAGTCACGTCTCCACGGTGAGACTTTTTTGTGACTGTGTTTGGCATCTCGAAGACGCCACGGGGAGCTTGCCAGGCTCTCCGAGAGGGGTGGAGGAATCGAACCCGGGTTGGCCGTGTGCAAGGCAAACACCCTACCCGCTGTGCTATCGCTCCAGCCCTGAGCATCGCCGGGTGTGACCCAAAAAGAAAATAATAATAATCACGGTCACGGTCCTCCCGTTGTTCATCAATTTGCTCAAGGGGGCCCACTAACGTCTCCATCATGAGACTTGGTGTTACTGTGTTTGGCATATCGAGTACGTCACCAATACGTAAAAATAAAATAAATAAAAAGTTCCGGACCCTAACAGGGCAGTTGACCCAAACGGATCTTTCAGAACTTGTCGCCTCACCAGGGGCGTTTCCCAGCTCTAATGGTGGTGAGTCACGTGCCCTGGCGCCTCTGCCCCAGCCCTTGGGTTTTAATTTTTTTTACTTTATTTTACTTTATTGGTTTGATGGTAGAATGGCTTCCTGGTAAAATCGCTCTCCCGACGGGGCCTTGTTGTGTGAGTGGGAACGGCAGGGAAAGTTCTTCAGCTGACCGCGCCCCCGGGGGTGGCCACGGGGACTCACCCGTGAAGGCCACCGGGTTCCGGGAGCCACCACCAGCGTCTCGGCCCGGCCCCGGGCTTCCCTTCCGCTGCGTGTCTGTCTCCACCTGGGCTGCATGGAGGCCCCGACCAGCTGCCCTGCCATGGACCTGTAGGTGGCCGGTCCCGCCTCTCCTCACGGTTCATCCACCGAGAGCCACACCTGGCTTCCTCACAGCCCTTTCCACGGACTCTGTGTGTGTGTGTGTGTGTGTGTGTGTGTAGGAGGGATATCACACACACTGGTACGCATACACACAGAGACACATGGGCACACACACACACACACAGAGACACACGGGCACACACACAGGCACACATGCACACAGGGCACACACAGACACACACACGCACACAGACACACAAAGATACACACGGGCACACATGCAGACAGACATACTCACACAAATGCACACAGACCCACATATGCACACAGACACACAGGCAAACACAGGCACACACGCAGACACACACACATGCACACAGACACACAGAGGCACACACGGGAACACACACAGACACAGACATACTCACACAAATGCATACAGACACACACAGGCACACACACAGAGACACACACGCACACAGACACACAAAGACACACATGGTCACACACAAAGACACACACACATGCACACAGACACACAGAGGCACACACGGGCACACACACAAAGACACATGCACACAGACATGCAGAGACACACACGCATGCAGAGACACACATACACACAGACACACACTGACACGGGCACACACACGTACACAGACACGCACACAGAAACACAGCAACACACAGGCACACACACAGACACACACAGATACACAGAAACACACACAGGCACACAGACAGACACATGCACACCACAGGCACACAGCAACACACAGGCACACACAGATACACACGCACACAGACACATACAGAGACACACACGCATACACAGACACAGACGTGCACAGAGACACACAGAGACAAACATGGGCACAGACACATGCAAACAAACACACAGAGACACACATGGGCACAGACACAGACACACAGAGACACACAGGAGCGCGCACACACAGACACACTCACACACACAGACACACAAAGATACACACGGGCACACACGCAGACACACACACATGCACACAGACACACAGAGACACACAGGCACACAGAGACACACAGGCACACAGAGACACACACGGGAGCACACACACAGACACACACACTCACGCACACTGACACACAGAGACACACACGGGCACACACACAGACACAGATACGCGCACAGACACACAGAGACACACACAGGCACACACACAGACACATGCACACCACAGGCACACAGCAACACACACAGGCACACACACAGATACACACGCACACAGACACATACAGAGACACACACGCATACACAGACACAGACGTGCACAGAGACACACAGAGACAAATATGGGCACAGACACAGACACATGCAAACAAACACACAGAGACACACATGGGCACAGACACGCACACAGACACACAAAGATACACACGGGCACACACGCAGACACACATACATGCACACAGACACACAGAGACACACAGGCACACAGAGACACACACGGGAGCACACACACAGACACACACACACTCACGCACACTGACACACAGAGACACACACGGGCACACACACAGACACACATGCGCAAAGAGATACACATGGGCACATACACAGACACAGATACGCGCACAGACGCACAGAGACACCCACGGGCACATACGCAGACACACACATGCCCACAGAGACACACATAGGGGCACACACAGACACACACGCGCGCACAGACACACAGAGACACACACACTCACGCCCACAGAGACACGGAGATGCACACGGGCACACGCAGACAGTCACACGCGCGCGCACACAGACACACACACACAGCCCTCAATTGGCGGCAGGCTCTGCCGCCCAGCTCAACAGCCTGTCAACCTTCAGGGCTCGCACCCCGTCCAACTTCTACCCCCTCAGCTCCGGAAGCTTCAGCTGCACCCTGAGGAGATCACTGGCAAGGCCCCGGGGAGAAAGGCAGAAACTCCCCTGTAGCAATACGTTGTGTTTCCCCTGGACAGTCCACATGCGTCCTGCCCGGGGCCATCACGGTACAGAGCCCAGCGGGGAGGGCGTTGGCCTTGCATGAGGCCAACACGGGTTCCACCTCCGGCATCCCACACGCTCCCTGGGGGCACCGCTAGGAATTCCTGAGCACTGAGCCAAGGAGGAAGCCTTGAGCATCGCCAAGGGTGGCCCCAATTCCCCTGTACAAGAAAATCCAGAAAGATCCATTCTCCCGTCGGTTTGATTTTTGGATTTTTTTGGTGGGGGGGGGGGTCCCACCCACCCAGCTGATGCTCAGGGGCTTCTCCCAGCTCTGCATTCAGGAATCACTCCTGCGGGTTCCCAGGGGACCCTGGGTGGGATGCCGGAGGTCGAACCCCACTTGGCCACGCGCCAGGAGAATGCGGTACCCACTGGTGCTGTTGCTCCAGCCCCTCCATGGGTCAGTCTCGAAAACAAATCAGACCCCGTGGTGGTGGAGAATGGGCACTGGTGGAGGGATGGGTACTCGGTCATTGTAGACCTGAAACCCAAGCACCAACAAAAAATTTGCAAGTCTACAGCTGTACCTCATGGTGTTTCACTAGTAAAAAAATTTTTTAAATAAATAAATAAATAAAATCAAATTCCTTCGTAATGATCCAAGAGTATCTCGCCCGCACGGCAAAGCCTGGCCAGCTCCCCATGGCGTCTTCGAGACGCCAAACACAGTAACAATTGTCACCATGGAGACGTTACTGGGCCCGCTCGAGCAAATCGATGAACAAAGGGAGGACAGCGATTTGCAATTATTAAAAAATAAATAAATAAATAAATAAGAGAATGAAAACAATAAAACAAATCAGACGCCGTGCCCCCCCCTCCTCCCCCGGAGAATTCTGTGTGATCCACGGCCAAACGGCACCAAACTGAATACCTCTTTGAGTCTCCCCACTGAAAACTGAGGCCGAGGTCCGTGGGACAGGAGAGATGCAGGCAGGGCACAATTGGCCCAAGCAATTTCCTTTCAGAGCATTAAAAAAATTATTTTTCTTTTTCCTTTTTTTTTTCTTTTTGGGTCACACCCGGCGATGCTCAGAGGTTCTTCCTGGCTCATGCACTCGGGAATTACTCCTGGCGGTGCTCGGGGGACCCTATGGGATGCTGGGGATTGAACCCGGGTCGGCCGCGTGCAAGGCAAACACCCTCCCCGCTGTGCTATCTCTCCAGCCCCAAACTTTTTTAATAATAATAATAATAATAATAATAAAGTCCAAGTGCCTTAGAACAGACGACTGATTAAACGAACTTTGATACATCTGCACAATGGAATATTACGCAGCTGTCCGGAAAGATGAAGTCATGAAATTTGCCTCTAAGTGGATGGTCATGGAGAGTTTCATGCTGAGGGAAATGAGTCAGAAAGAGAGGGACAGACATAGAAAGAACTGCACTCCTTTGTGGAGTATAAAATAACGTAATAGGAGACGGGCAACCAAGGACAGTAGACACAAGGGCCAGGAGGATTGCCCCATGGTTGGCAGCCGCCTCATGAGCTGGGGGAGAAGGCAGTTGGGATGGAGAAGGGGTCACTGAGTCAGTGAGGGTTGGAGAGGTCGCTCGGGATGAGAGATGTGTGCTGAAAGTAGATCAAGGACCAACCGTGATGGCCTCTCAGTGTCTGTACTGCAAACCAGGATGCCCCAAAGTCGAGAGAGAGAGTCTGGGGGAGATTGTCTGTCCTGGAGGCAGGGGGAGGGGTGGGATGGGGGGGTCCTGGGGACATTGGTGGTGGGATGGGGGTTCCATCATTGTATGACTGAAACTCAAACATGAAACTTTTGTAACTGCATCTCACAGTGATTCAATTTTTTTTTTTTAAATCCTATTCTCTTCTTTCTTTTCCTAACAGGGAGTTTCAGGGCCCATCCAGCTACCCTGAGCCTTACAGTTGTCTCAGAACTCGGGGACCATCGGTGCTCAGGGGCCCTGGGACCGCCAGAGAGCCAGCTCAGACTTGCCCCGTGCAAGGCCAGCACCTGTCCGACCTGCTCACTTCTTCCTTCTCAAGGATCATGCCAAGTCGGATGGCAACATCACTTACGACTCCTGTTTCCTGGCTCTTCCCTTCTAAAGACCTGCAGAGCCCTTTCGTCCGACCTGAACTGCTTCCTCTTCACAAACACATCGTGAAGCTCATCCCAGCCTCATGGAACTGTTTTATTTGGCCACTTTTTAAAGGAGGGTGCCTTGCCCCCGAGGAAGGACGGCTTCAGAGTCCATTTCTAAACGTCAGCCGCCCTCCGAGGCGAGAACCGAATGGAATCCAGCTCGGTCCTCCGTGGAGCGGCTGAAGCCCTGATGATTTCCCACTGGTGAGATCCGTCATCCGGGCTCAGTTCTTGGTGCCGAGAACAGCTATTTGGAGCACCAAGACGTACAATCCATCGTGCTCGATGCGTTTACCTGCGTGCGTTTCACGCTGGAGGATTTCCCCCAGATGAACGTTTTACATGAAAAATAAAAGACATCGAAAATAGACCGCATTTGGCTCCATTGATTTTTTTTTTCCCTCCCATTGGCCGGCGCATACAAAAGCACAGTTACCCTTAGCAAGAACAGCCAAATAGAAAGTCTGTTTCAGATTGCCCGATCTCTCGGGCACGACAGCCCGCCGCCGCGGAATCCAAGAGCATAATCCTCGCACGTCTTGTGTAAATCAAGTCATGAATTCTGGAACGCTCTACGTGCTTTTCGCTCCGAGCCAAAAAAAAAAAGAAAGAAAGAAAAAAGATTTCTCTGCAAACGTGCCACCCAGAAACTCCCATCCATTCACCATCCCCGGAAGAAAAGCGTCTCGACTCTCTATCTGAGTCTAATCCCTTGGTCAGATGCGTCTTGAAAACCACCCAGTCAACACATGATTTTTAAAAAAATAAAATAAAGATACACACCACCACCACCACCACCAACAAAACACACACTTGGGCAGATAAATCCTGCAGGAAAGGGAGGAAAATGCTAGAATAGAATGAGCTCCTATCCACAACCTGTTGGGGGTCCCTCGTTCCGGTCCGCAAACCCGGATAGACTTGCAAAGAGATAATCCACTTAGCCCCACCCGGTGGCTGCCAACCTCAGAAAAACCAGACTTAGAGATAGTTATGGGGACTTGGACAATTCACTTTCACGCTCCAAGTCTCCCGTTTTTTTTTTCCCCCCTCTGTAATGAGACAGGCTGGGAAGACTCCGTTGGCTTCCGACGACAGGAAAGAAAGAAAGGCAAGTCTTAGAAGTCGGGGGAATGTCTGGCTTCATTTATTTTCTCTCTTTCCCTTGAACCTTTCGGAAATTCTCCGAGGCAGACGTGCTGCTTCATCCTAACCTCTACGTGCTTGAATGAATCCTCGTGCCAGTGTGCCAAGAAAACTTTATCCGTAACAACGGGCAGGGGAGCCAGGATTGGGTTCCTGGAGATTTCTCGCCTAATCAGGAACTAAGTCGCACCTTGGTGCCTTGACTGGACAGCATCCAGGTGGAAATTGGCTGGCAGAAGTGCTTGTGCTTCTCCTCCTCCTTCACCTGCTCCCTCCTTCCTGCCCAGTTCACGGGCACTGTCTCCAGCTGGAAGTTGGCACGGCCCACTAAGAATGGCCACCCTAAGTTGGAACAGAGAAGGGACGCCGTGACAAGGAGAGTTGGAAATGGCCACCCGGGACAAGCACTGGGTGCTGAGAGTAGGTAGAGGAAGATGCATGAGGAACCTGTCATTGGTGCAAACCACAGTGCCAGAAGGTGGGGGAGAGGGAGGGAAGGAGAGAGAGAGAGAGAAGAGGAGGAGAAAGGGGAGGAGAGGGAGGGGAGGAGGAGGGAGGAGAAGGAGGAGGAGAAGAAGGAGAAAGAGAAGGAGGAGAAGAAGGAAGAAGAAGAAGAAGAAGAAGAAGAAGAAGAAGAAGAAAGAAGAAGAAGAAGAAGAAGAAGAAGAAGAAGAAGACTGAGGAGGAGGAGAAGGAGGAGGAGGAGGAGGAGAAGGAGAAGGAGAAGGAGAAGAAGAAGAAGAAGAAGAAGAGAAGAAGAAGGAGGAGGAGGAGGAGGAGGAGGAGGAGGAGAAGGAGAAGAAGAAGAAGAAGAAGAAGAGGAGGAGGAGGAGGAGCAGGACGAGGAGGAAGTTATAGAAGTCAGTTTAGGGAGAAGTGTAGGAACATTTCTAACCAATTTGCAGTGTAAAATTAGAGGAGAAGGAGAAGTAGAATAATATAATAAGAACAAGAAGAAGACAAGGATGATGAAGAAGGAGGAGGAGGAGCAGGAGAAGGGGAGGGAGGAGGAGGAGGAGGAGAAGAAGAAGAAGAAGAAGAAGAAGAAGAAGAAGAAGAAGAAGAAGAAGAAGAAGAAGAAGAAGAAGAAGAAGAAGAAGAAGAAGAAGAAGAAGGAGGAGGAGGAGGAGGAGGAGGAGAAGGAGAAGAGGGAGGAGAAGAAGAAGAAGGAGGAGGAGGAGGAGGGATGGAGGAGGAGGAGAAGGAGAAGGAG